>NW_027032570.1:0-4913 GCF_034236695.1 Oncorhynchus nerka
AGACTCAATAGCCTCGGTTTCTCGGATGACTGCCTTGCCTGGTTCACCAATTACTTTGCAGACAGAGTTCAGTGTGTCAAATCGGAGGGCATGCTGTCCGGTCCTCTGGCAGTCTCTATGGGGTGCCACAGGGTTCAATTCTCGGGCCGACTCTTTTCTCTGTATATATCAATGATGTTGCTCTTGCTGCGGGCGATTCCCTGATCCACCTCTACGCAGACGACACCATTCTATATACTTTCGGCCCGTCATTGGACACTGTGCTATCTAACCTCCAAACGAGCTTCAATGCCATACAGCACTCCTTCCGTGGCCTCCAACTGCTCTTAAACGCGAGTAAAACCAAATGCATGCTTTTCAACCGATCGCTGCCTGCACCCGCATGCCCGACTAGCATCACCACCCTGGATGGTTCCGACCTTGAATATGTGGACATCTATAAGTACCTAGGTGTCTGGCTAGACTGCAAACTCTCCTTCCAGACTCACATCAAACATCTCCAATCGAAAATCAAAATCAAGAGTCGGCTTTCTATTCCACCCAGCAAAGCCTCCTTCACTCACGCCGCCAGAAACACCTAGTAAACAGCTATCCTACCGATCCTCGATTTAGTGATGTCATCTACAAATATTTTAACACTCTTCTCAGCAAACTGGATGCAGTCTATCATAGTGCCATCGTTTTGTCCCTTAAAAACACCTTATACCACCCACCACTGCCGGTTATGCTCTAGTCGGCTGGCCCTCGCTGCATATTGGTAAGCCAGACCCACTGGCTCAGGTCATCTACAAGTCCATGCTAGAGTAAAGCTCGCCTTATCTCCAGTTCACTAGTCACGATGGCAACACCCATCCGTAGCACACGCTCCATCAGGTATCACCACTGATCATCCCTAAAGCCAACACCTCATTTTGGCCTTCGTTCAGTACTCTGCTGCCTGTGACTGGAGCAGACTGCATCGCTGAAGTTGGAGACTTTTATCTCCCTCACCAACTTCCAAACATCAGCTATCCGAGCAGCTAACCGATCGCTGCAGCTGTACATAGTCTATTGGTAAATAGCCCACCCATTTTCACCTACCTCATTTCCCATACTGTTTTTATACTGTTTTTATTATTTATTTATTTACTTTTCTGCTCTTTTGCACACCAATATCTCTACCTGTACATGACCATCTGATCATTTATCACCCCAGTGTTAATCTGCAAAATTGTATTATTCGCCTACCTCCTCATGCCTTTTGCACACATTGTATATAGACTGCCCATTTTTTTCTACTGTGTTTATTGACTTGTTAATTGTTTACTCCATGTGTAACTCTGTGTTGTCTGTTCACACTGCTATGCTTTATCTTGGCCAGGTCGCAGTTGCAAATGAGAACTTGTTCTCAACTAGCCTACCTGGTTAAATAAAGGTGAAATAAAAATAAATTTAAATTTAAAAAAATTAGAACAGTACATCTGGAACTGTAGAACTAGAACAGTAGAACTAGAACACTAGAACTCCCTGGTCAAGTCATCATGATGATACAGCTATAAGGACAGACTAGACAGTGCTTCCTCTAGCTGCCTTTGACAGCAATACTGTACATTTACAGCACCAGTCAAAGTTTGTACATATTCATTCCAGGGTTCATTAATATTCTACAATGTAGAAAATAGTCCAAATAAAGAAAAACCCTGGAATGAGTAGATGTGTCCGAACTTTTGACTGGTACTGTATGTGTTCATGTTTGACTGTGCTTTGGAACCCTGGAATGAGTAGATGTGTCCGAACTTTGGACTGGTACTGTATGTGTTCATGTTTGACTGTGCTTTGGAACCCTGGAATGAGTAGATGTGTCCGAACTTTGGACTGGTACTGTATGTGTTCATGTTTGACTGTGCTTTGGAACCCTGGAATGAGTAGATGTGTCCGAACTTTGGACTGGTACTGTATGTGTTCATGTTTGACTGGTACTGTATGTGTTCATGTTTGACTGTGCTTTGGAACCCTGGAATGAGTGGATGTGTCCAAACTGTTTGAATGTGTGTTGGTGCAAGCATCAACACATGTAGGACTCATTACCTCTCACAGTGGAACCAGCAGATGGAAAGGAGATTGGAGAGATAATCTGTGACTCAGCAGGACAGAACCACACACACTTTACGCACATACACACACATACACCATAACACATACTTATAACTAACAGAGGAGGTGGTGAAGAAAGGGGAGAGGGAGAGAGAGAGAGAGGGGGTGGGGGTGGAGGAGAGAGGAGAAGGAAGAGAAGAGGTGGGAGGAGGGTGGAGAGAGTGAGAGAGCGAAACAGTCTAGACCCCCAAAGACTGTGGAGAGAGAGAGCGAGAGAGAGAGGGAGGGTGGAGAGAGAGTGAGAGAGGAGTGAGAGAGAGAACACGTAGAACAGAGCAGGGCCATTGGCCTCTTCTATGGAAACATGTCTATACCCCAAACACTGTGGAGAGATGAGAGGGAGAGAGGGGGGAGAGAGAGAGGGAAGGGGGGAGGGCGGAGGGAGAGGAGGGGAGAGGGAGAGAGAGAGAAGGAGAGAGAGAGAGGGGGTGGAGAGACAGAGGCAGGGCCATGGCCTCTGGAAAGGAGAAGAATGTCTAGAAAGAAAGTCGCCTGTGGAGAGATGAGAGGGGGAGAGAGGGAGAGTGGAGAGAGAGTGAGAGAATGGGGGGGATGGGGGGGGGAGAGAATGGGGGGGGATGGGGGGGGGGGGGGGGGGAGAGAGAGAGAATGGGGGGGGGATGGGGGGGGGAGAGGGAGATAATGGGGGGGGGATGGGGGGAGAGAGGAGAGGGGATGGGAGGGGAGAGGGAGAGAGAGACAGAGTGAGGGAGAGAGGCGAGACAGAGAAGAGGGGGGCACACGTAGAACAGAGCAGGGCCATCTGGCCTCTGCTATGGCAACATGTCTATACCCAAAACAGTGTGGAGAGATGAGGGGAGGGGGGGAGAGAGAGACGGGGGGGAGAAAGAGGAAGATGGAGGGAGAGAGAGGGGGGGAGAGAGAGAGGGGGGGGTTCATTTTGATAAACTCCCATTGGGTGAAATACCACAGTGTGGAATCACAGCAGCAAGATTTGTGACCTGTTGCCACAAGAAAAGACAACCTGCGAAGAACAAACACCATTGTAAATACAACTCATATTTAAGTTTATTAACTATTTGCACATTTGAAATGTTTTGATTGAATATTTAACTTTGTTTATTATCTATTTCACTTGCTTTAGCAATGTTAACATATGTTTCCCATGCCAATAAAGCCCTTTTCATTGGATTGAACTGAGAGACAGAGAGAGGTGGTACAAAATATATAGAGTACTGTACACACTACAATTACTTACAATTGCATTAAGAATATTCAGAGCCCTTGACTTTCCATATTTTATACGTTACAGCCTTATTCTAAAATGTATTAAATATGTTTTTCCCCTCATCAATCTACACACAATACTTATAATGACCATCACAATACCCCATAATGACATCACAGTACCCCATAATGACATCACAGTACCCCATAATGACATCACAGTACCCCATAATGACATCACAGTACCCCATAATGACATCACAGTACCCCATAATGACATCACAATGCCCCATAATGACATTTTACATTACATTTAAGTCATTTTGTAGGCGGCTCTTATCCCAGAGCGACTTACAAATTGGTGCGTTCACCTTAAGACATCCAGTGGAACAGCCACTTTACAATAGTGCATCTAAATCTTTTAAGGGGGGTGAGAAGGATTACTTTATCCTATCTAGGTATTCCTTAAAGGGTGGGGTTTCAGGTGTCTCCGGAAGGTGGTGATTGACTCCGCATCCTGGCGTCGTGAGGAGTTTGTTCCTACCATTGGGGGGCCAGAAGCGAACAGTTTTGACTGGGCTGCGACGAGACTGCTTCCTCAGTGGTAGGAGCGAGGCAGGCCAGAGGTGGATGGCGCAGTGCCCTTGTTTGGAGTGTAGGGCCTGATCAGAGCAAGCACCATGGTCTTGACATCACAATACCCCATAGTATGACAAAGCAAAAAACAGGTTTTGTTTGTGACAGTGCCAACAGTGACAGGTTTAGATTACTGTCATTCATATTCACCCAGTTCAATGTAACAGTGACAGGTTTAGGTTACTGTCATTCACCCAGTTCAATGTAACAGTGACAGGTTTAGGTTACTGTCATTCACCCAGTTCAATGTAACATCAATAGGTTTAGGTTACTGTCATTCACATTCACCCAGCTCAATGTAACAGTGACAGGTTTAGGTTACTGTCATTCATATTCACCCAGTTCAATGTAACAGTGATGGGTTTAGGTTACTGTCATTCACCCAGTTCAATGTAACAGTGATGGGTTTAGGTTACTGTCATTCACCCAGTTCAATACTAACAGTAACCAGGTTTAGGTTACTGTATTCCACATCCCCAGTTCAATGCCATGATGACAGGTTGGTCCTAATATTCACGCGTATTCACCAGCTCAATGTAACAGTGACAGGTTTAGGTTACTGTCATTCACCCAGGTCAATGTAACAGTGACAGGTTTAGGTTACTGTCATTCACCCAGTTCAATGTAACAGTGACAGGTTTAGGTTACTGTCATTCATATTCACCCAGTTCAATGTAACAGTGACAGGTTTAGGTTACTGTCATTCATATTCACCCAGTTCAATGTAACAGTGACAGGTTTAGGTTACTGTCATTCACCCAGTTCAATGTAACAGTGACAGGTTTAGGTTACTGTCATTCATATTCACCCAGTTCAATGTAACAATGACAGGTTTAGGTTACTGTCATTCACCCAGTTCAATGTAACAGTGACAGGTTTAGGTTACTGTCATTCATATTCACCCAGTTCAATGTAACAGTGACAGGTTTAGGTTACTGTCATTCATATTCACCCAG
>NW_027032571.1:0-4913 GCF_034236695.1 Oncorhynchus nerka
CTAGGCCGTCATTGAAAATAAGAATTAGTTCTTAACTGACTTGCCTAGTTAAATAAAGGTGGGTAAAAATAATGTATAGCAACCCCAGGTGTAAAATAGTAAATAACAGCTACTTCTCAGAGTTTTGAATTGCTCATGAGAGTTAAACAAGGTGTCTGCTGTCACCATATCTATTTCGTTATGGCCATCGAAATGCTAGCTACTAAAATCAGATCCAATAACAACATTAGAGGATTAGAAATCCAAGGCTTAAAACAAAGGTGTCCATGTATGCTGATGACTCAAGTTTTATGTTAAGTCCAAGCAAGCCAGATCCCTGCAATGTCTCATTAAAGATCTAGATAACTTTTTGTACTCTGGACTAAAACCTAAAAAAAACCACTATGGATAAGTGTGCAATATTACATATTGGATCCTTAAAAATACAACTTTTACATTTCCTTGCAGCTTACCTATAAAATGGGCTGATGGTGAAGTAGACATACCAGTATTCATATCACAAAATATATAAATAAGTCTCCACAATGAATTTCAATAGATAACTTGTAAAAATAGACAAGATCCTGCAACCATAGAGAGGTAAATAGGTCTATTTATGGAAAAAATTAACTCCTTAGTCATATCAGTTTACCACTTACTTTATGGCACTGTCTACTCCTGATGATTCGATTTTTCAAATCATATGAGCAAAAATATTTTGCTTTATTTGGGACGCTAAACCACAAAATAAAACGAGCCTTATCTATATAAATGAATATGAATTGGGTGGGTTGAGATGATTAAATATAAAAGCACAAACCCTCTGTCTAAAAGCTTTACTCATTCAAAAGTTTTATTTGAACCCTAAATGGTTCTCAAGTAGATTAACAAGAAAAGCTCATCCATTGTTTAAAAATGGTCTTTTTGCCTTTGTGCAGATTTCCATGTCTCATTTTTTATTATTTGAAATGATACTTTTTCAAAGTATCTGTCTTTTCAAACAAGCATTGCAGAGCTGGCTACAATTTCAATTTCCATCCCGCTGAAAAGATAGAACAAATATTATGGCTGAACTCAAATGTGCTGGCTGATAAAATACCTGTATTTATGGGAAAGAGGTTTGAAAAGGGTATTTGTTCTTAAATTATATGGTAAAGTGTAATGGTAGAGTTATGTCCTTTGAGTTGTCATGGAGTTACCAAAATTGTACAGGAAGGTCTGCTCATTCCAAGAGTACAACCAATTGATTACAGCATTGCCCAAAAATTGAGGAGGCGGTGGCAGCTGGGGAGGTAGGGAACTGGTCTGTCTGCCCAATATAAAGGTTCAAAACTGGTGGAGGAATAAAATAGCATAAATAGGAAAGTATACCAGTTTAATTTGAGGACCAGGATGTTGACAACTGTGCCATACAGATTGCAAAATAGTTGGGAAGAGATTTTTGATGTACCGATTCCATGGTACAGGGTGTATAAGTTGATATATAAAACAACGCAAGATTCAAGACTTCGTGCTTTTCAGCTAAAATTATATATAGAATTCTTGCCACCAACAAAATGTTCAATATTTGGGGCATAAAATCATCGAAGCTTTGCAGATTTTGTTGTGAGGATACAGAATCAATAGACCATTTATTTTGGTATTGCCCTCAGGTAGCCTGTTTCTGGTCTCAGGTTCAGGGAATGCTACAATGCATAGCATTGATCTAAAATTGACCCTAGAAATAGTACTGTTAGAGATCTGGAGATAAAGTGAAAATAAAGTGGTGATCCTAACTGACCTAAGACAGGGAATTTTGACTAGGATTAAATGTCAGGAATTGTGAAAACTGACATCGTGGACATCATGGACATCAGCAAACCACTTGCTCACATGACGCCCGTACATGCTGTCTGCAATCTGCCCAATACAGTTGAACCCGGGATTCATCCGTAAAGAGCACACTCATCCAGAGTGCCAGTGGCCATCAAAGGTGAGTATTTTTCCACTGAAGTCAGCTACGACGCCAAATTGCAGTCAGGTCAAGACCCTGGTGAGGACGACGAGCACGCAGATGAGCTTCCCTGAGATGTTTCTGACAGTTTGTACAGAATTTCTTCAGATGTGCAAACCCACAGTTTTGTCAGATAACCTGGTGGCTGGTCTCAGACGATCCTGCAGGTGAAGATGCCGGATGTGGAGGTTCTGCACTGGCATGGTTACATGTGATCTGCTATTGTGAGGCCGGTTGGACGTACTGTCAAAATCTCGAAAATGACTTTATGCAAGAGGCTTATGGTAGAGAAATTAACATGAATTATCTGGCAACAGCTCTGGTGGAGATTCCTGCAGTTAGAATGCCAATTGCACACTCCCTCAAACCTTGAGACATCTGTGGCATTAAGTTGTAGTGACAAAACATTTTAGAGTGGCCTTTATTGTACCCAGCACAAGGTGCGTCTGTGTAATGATCATGCTCTTACATTTTTTAAATGTAACCTTCTTTAAATGATGCAAGTCAGTTATTAAGAACAAATTCTTATTCACAATGATGGCCTACCCCAGCCAAACCCTAACACGGATGACACTGGGCCAATTGTACGTCGCCCTTAGGACTCCCAATCAGAGTCAAGGTTGTGATACAACCTGGAATCAAACCAGGGTCTGTAGTGACGCCTCTAGCTCTGAGATGCAGTGCCTTAGACCGCTGCGCCACTCAGGAGCCCAATCAGCTGTCAGGTGGATGGATTATGTTGTCAAAGGAGAAATGCTCACTAACAGGGAGGTAAGCAAATTTGGGTACAAAATGTGAGAGAAGTAAGCTTTTTGTGCGTATGGAAAATGTTGGGGATCTTTTGTTTCAGCTCATGAAACATGGGACCAATGTTTTACATGTTGCGTTTATATTTTTGTTCAGTATGCTTATGGGTCAAAAAATACTTTAAATTTTTTTATTGTATCTCATGAGATTCACGGTTGAACAGAGGTTGAAAAAACAAAGATCAAAGGATGTTTGGCATGTAAGTCCCTGCTGATGTAGCATATATCTACCCTCTCTGGGATCTGATAAACTACTACAACAGCACTCTGTACCCCCAAGCTCAACCATAACGCAAGCCGGCCTGTTCACCTATCATCCAGAAGGCGAGGTCAGTACAGGTGCATCAAAGTTTGGACCGAAATAATTAAAAACAGCTTCTATCTTAAGGCCATCAGACCGTTAAATAGCCATCACTAGCCAGTTTCCACCCGGTTACGCAACCTGCACTTTAGAGGCTGCTACCATATATACTGTACATAGACTTGGAATCACTGGTCACTTTAATAAAGGAACACTAATAATGCTTTACATACTGCTTACTCATCTCATATGTATATACCTATTCTATTCTACCATTTAGTCAATGCCACTCTGACATTGATCAATCTAATATTTCTTAATTCCATTATTTTACTTTTTAGATTTGTGTGTATTGTTTTTAGATACTACTGCACTGTTAGAGCTAAGAACACAAGCATTTTTGCCACAACCCAATAACATCTGCTAAATATGTTTATGTGGATCAATAAGCAGTTCAGAAATGACACAGGTTGAACTGACAGTGACGTGCAATTCTAGGCTAGCTGTGACTAGCTGCCATCTGCTACAGCAAGATGGTTCAGTTCATTCTGTGTAATTGGAATGTAATAAGACTATGATGATAGTGTGATGAGCGTGTAAGGGTAACAAGGTTAGAACGATAGTTTGGTCTGGATGTCCACTATATGGAGAAATAGGGAGGGAATCAGTGATAACTGTAACGGATTCTTCTGTTGAAGGAGAGGCGACCAAAACGCAGCGTCGTTATTGTGATACATCTTTAATAAAGATGAAAATAGAACAATATACAAAAACAAGAAAACGTGACAAACCGAAAACGGCCCTATCTGGTAACAAAGACAGGAACAATCACCCACAAACCCCAACACTAAACAGTTATTTAAATATGGTTCCCAACCAGAGACAATGACTAACACCTGCCATTTGATTGAGAAACCATATCAGGCCAAACACAGAAACAGACAAACTAGACACACAACATAGAATGCCCACTCAGATCACACCCTGACCAAACAAAACATAGAACATACAAAGCAAACTATGGTCAGGGTGTGACAATAACTCACTAAAACATCGCCTCTCTCGATTTTCCTCTCCCATCAATGGACACTCAGAGGCAGAGATGCTTTCAAACTGACATGAATAAATGCTTTATTGATATTGTCCTGCCCATGCTCGATCTGTGTGTGTGACTAACCTTCTGGCTCTCTCTCCTCCTTCTCTCTTAATATAGCATCAGGGGAGCTATTGCATGCTGGGAACACCAACCATTTGCACAATCTACGGTGAAACTGAGACATTCCATGAACACACGCACCCAAACACACTGTACATTCCCTGACATATACCGTCTCGAGGAAACAGATCGGATTCTTCCAGGGTGATTTTTCTCTTTCTTTGCTTTGATTACGTCTGCCAAAATGTACCAGTTTTCACGTAAACGGGTTTCTAGATAGATAAAGTAGAATGTTTTTTTCCCACTCATCACTGATTCCAATGTGTCTTAGAGCCAGACAAGAAGTTATTCACGCTTCTTCTTTATGCTCTCTGACGTACAGTTTTCTTCATGTTATGGAGGTGGAAGTCAGATTTTTGTTGCTTGTTGTCAACAATCACAAACACAATACACTTGTATACCGTTTTTATTGGATTCCGCCTCCTGTCCCCTCCTTCCTTCATCTTTAAGGGCCCGATTCTGACCTCTGTTAAACACAAGTAAATGGAACGGAATTCCCTTTTTAATGCACTTTTCTCTCAATGCGTATTCTGACCTTGAACTTAAGCATGAGAATAGCATACTATTCACCCACTATTCGTTTTAGGTGAGATCGAGTAAATGAAGGTGTGGCGGCAT
>NW_027032572.1:0-4913 GCF_034236695.1 Oncorhynchus nerka
CAAATCAAATCAAATCAAATTTTATTTGTCACATACACATGGTTAGCAGATGTTAATGCGAGTGTAGCGAAATGCTTGTGCTTCTAGTTCCGACAATGCAGTGATAACCAACAAGTAATCTAACTAACAATTCTAAAACTACTGTCTTATACACAGTGTAAGGGGATAAAGAATATGTACATAAGGATATATGAGTGAGTGATGGTACAGAGCAGCATACAGTAGATGGTATCGAGTACAGTATATACATATGAGATGAGTATGTAGACAAAGTAAACAAAGTGGCATAGTTAAAGTGGCTAGTGATACATGTATTACATAAGGATGCAGTCGATGATGTAGAGTACAGTATATACGTATGCATATGAGATGAATAATGTAGGGTAAGTAACATTATATAAGGTAGCATTGTTTAAAGTGGCTAGTGATATATTTACATCATTTCCCATCAATTCCCATTATTAAAGTGGCTGGAGTTGGGTCAGTGTCAATGACAGTGTAGTTGGCAGCAGCCACTCAATGGTGGCTGTTTAACAGTCTGATAGCCTTGAGATAGAAGCTGTTTTTCAGTCTCTCAGTCCCAGCTTTGATGCACCTGTACTGACCTCGCCTTCTGGATGATAGCGGGGTGAACAGGCAGTGGTTCGGGTGGTTGATGTCCTTGATGATCTTTATGGCCTTCCTGTAACATCGGGTGGTGTAGGTGTCCTGGAGGGCAGGTAGTTTGCCCCCGGTGATGCGTTGTGCAGACCTCACTACCCTCTGGAGAGCCTTACGGTTGAGGGCGGAGCAGTTGCCGTACCAGGCGGTGATACAGCCCGCCAGGATGCTCTCGATTGTGCATCTGTAGAAGTTCGTGAGTGCTTTTGGTGACAAGCCGAATTTCTTCAGCCTCCTGAGGTTGAAGAGGCGCTGCTGCGCTTCTTCACGACGCTGTCAGTGTGAGTGGACCAATTCAGTTTGTCTGTGATGTGTATGCCGAGGAACTTAAACTTGCTACCCTCTCCACTACTGTTCCATCGATGTGATAGGGGTGTTCCCTCTGCTGTTTCCTGGGAAGTCCACAATCATCTCCTTAGTTTTGTTGACGTTGAGTGTGAGGTTATTTTCCTGACACCACACTCCGAGGGCCCTCACCTCCTCCCTGTAGGCCGTCCGTCGTTGTTGGTAATCAAGCCTACCACTGTTGTGTCGTCCGCAAAACTTGATGATTGAGTTGAGGCATGGGCAACGCAGTCGTGGGTGAACAGGAGTACAGGAGAGGGCTCAGAACGCACCCTTGTGGGGCCCCCCGTGCTGAGGATCAGCGGGGAGGAGATGTTGTTGCCTACCCTCACCACCTGGGGGCGGCCCGTCAGGAAGTCCAGTACCCAGTTGCACAGGGCGGGCCGAGACCCAGGGTCCGGAGCTTGATGACGAGCTTGGAGGGTACTATGGTGTTGAATGCCGAGCTGTAGTCGACATGAACAGCATTCTGACATAGGTATTCCTCTGTCCAGGTGGGTTAGGGCAGTGTGCAGTGTGGGTTGAGATTGCATCACCTGTGGACCTATTTGGGGCGGTAAGCAAATTGGAGTGGGTCTAGGTGTCAGGTAGGGTGGAGGTGATATGGTCCTTGACTAGTCTCTCAAAGCACTTCATGATGTGACGGTGTCGAGTGTTAATAGGGAAGGTAGCCTTAGCCCAGTTACCTAGCTTTCTTGGGAACAGGAACAATGGTGGCCCTCTTGAAGCATAAACAGCAGACTGGTATAGGGGATTGAATATGTCCGTAAACACACCGGCCAGCTGGTCTGGGCGCATGCTCTGAGGGCGCTGGGGATGCCGTCTGGGCCTGCAGCTCATGAAAGCAACACGTTTAAATGTCTTACTCACCTCGGCCGGCAGTGAAGGAGAGACCGCATGTTTTCGTTGCAGGCCGTGTCAGTGGCACTGTATTGTCCTCAAAGCGGGCAAAAAGTTATTTAGTCTGCCTGGGAGCAAGACATCCTGGTCCGTGACTGGGCTGGGTTTCTTCTTGTAGTCCGTGATTGACTGTAGACCCTGCCACATGCCTCTTGTGTCTGAGCCATTGAATTGAGATTCCACTTTGTCCCTGTACTGACGCTTAGCTTGTTTAATAGCCTTGCGGAGGGAATAGCTGCATTGTTTATATTCGGACATGTTACCAGACACCTTGCCCTGATTAAAAGCAGTGGTTCGCGCTTTCAGTTTCACGCGAATGCTGCCATCAATCCACGGTTTCTGGTTTGGGAATGTTTTTATCGTTGCTATGGGAACGACATCTTCGACGCACGTTCTAATGAACTCGCACACCGAATCAGCGTATTCGTCAATATTTTCATCTGACGCAATACGAAACATGTCCCAGTCCACGTGATGGAAGCAGTCTTGGAGTGTGGAGTCAGCTTGGTCTGACCAGCGTTGGACAGACCTCAGCGTGGGAGCCTCTTGTTTAAGTTTCTGCCTGTAGGCAGGGATCAACAAAATGGAGTCGTGGTCAGCTTTTCCGAAAGGGGGCGGGGCAGGGCCTTATATGCGTCGCGGAAGTTAGAGTAACAATGATCCAAGGTTTTACCACCCCTGGTTGCGCAATCGATATGCTGATAAAATTTAGGGAGTCTTGTTTTCAGATTAGCTTTGTTAAAATCCCCAGCTACAATGAATGCAGCCTCCGGATAAATGGTTTCCAGTTTGCAAAGAGTTAAATAAAGTTCGCTTCAGAGCCATCGATGTGTCTGCTTGGGGGATATATACGGCTGTGATTATAATCGAAGAGAATTCTCTTGGAAGATAATGCGGTCTACATTTGATTGTGAGGAATTCTAAATCAGGTGAACAGAAGGATTTGAGTTCCTGTATGTTTCCTTCATCACACCATGTCTTGTTAGTCATGAGGCATACGCCCCCGCCGCTCTTCTTACCAGAAAGATGTTTGTTTCTGTCCGCGCGATGCGTGGAGAAACCCGTTGGCTGCACCGCATCGGATAGCGTCTTCCCAGTAAGCCATGTTTCCGTGAAGCAGAGAACATTGCAGTCTCTGATGTCCCTCTGGAATGCTACCCTTGCTCGGATTTCATCAACCTTGTTGTCAAGAGACTGGACATTGGCAAGAAGAATGCTGGGGAGTGGTGCGCGATGTGCCCTTGTCCGGAGTCTGACCAGAAGACCGCTACGTTTCCCTCTTTTTCGGAGTCGTTTTCTTGGGTCGCTGCATGCGATCCATTCCGTTGTCCTGTTTGTAGGGCAGAACACAGGATCCGCGTCGCGGAAAACATATTCTTGGTCGTACTGATGGTGAGTTGACGCTGATCTTATATTCAGTAGTTCTTCTCGACTGTATGTAATGAAACCTAAGATGACCTGGGGTACTAATGTAAGAAATAACACGTAAAAAAACAAAAAACTGCATAGTTTCCTAGGAACGCGAAGCGAGGCGGCCATCTCTGTCGGCGCCGGAAGTTGACAGGTATAGTGGGATTACTCTGTAATTTAATGGTAATTATATTGACAGGTATAGTGGGATTATTCTGTGACATAATGGTAATTATATTGACAGGTATAGTGGGATTATTCTGTAATTTAATGGTAATTATATTGACAGGTATAGTGGGATTATTCTGTAATTTAATGGTAATTATATTGACAGGTATAGTGGGATTATTCTGTAATTTAATGGTAATTATATTGACAGGTATAGTGGGATTATTCTGTAATTTAATGGTAATTATATTGACAGGTATAGTGGGATTATTCTGTAATTTAATGGTAATTATATTGACAGGTATAGTGGGATTATTCTGTAATTTAATGGTAATTATATTGACAGGTATAGTGTGATTATTCTGTAATTTAATGGTAATTACATTGACAGGTATAGTGTGATTATTCTGTACATTGTAATGGTAATTATATTGACAGGTATAGTGTGATTATTCTGTAATTGTAATGGTAATTATATTGACAGGTATTGTGGGATTAAACTTCACTTATCTGGTGCATTCTAAATGTGATACCCATTCAATTCAAAATAACCCCACTGAGATCTATAAAGTACAACGTTAAACTTACTAAATGCACACACATACAGAACAAATATATAACTGCTGCAACATGTAAAGTGTTGGTCCCATGTTTCACGAGCTGAAATAAAATATCACAAAAAATGTTCCATAGACACAAAAAGCACATTTCTCAAAAATAGTGTGCACATAGCCTGGTTCCAGACCGGTAAAATACCCAGCAGCCCCGTCAAGATGATCTGGTTCCAGACTGGTAAAATACCCAGCAGCCCTGTCAAGATGATCTGGTTCCAGACTGGTAAAATACCCAGCAGCCATCGTCAAGATGACCTGGTTCCAGACTGGTAAAATACCCAGCAGCCATCGTCAAGATGATCAGGTTCCAGACTGGTAAAATACCCAGCAGCCTCGTCAAGATGATCTGGTTCCAGACTGGTAAAATACCCAGCAGCCATCGTCAAGATGATCTGGTTCCAGACTGGTAAAATACCCAGCAGCCATCGTCAAGATGATCAGGTTCCAGACTGGTAAAATACCCAGCAGCCATCGTCAAGATGATCAGGTTCCAGACTGGTAAAATACCCAGCAGCCATCGTCAAGATGATCTGGTTCCAGACTGGTAAAATACCCAGCAGCCTCGTCAAGATGATCTGGTTCCAGACTGGTAAAATACCCAGCAGCCTCGTCAAGATGATCTCCACGTGGTTGGACTGGAGTATTTGTTTTCCTTAGCATACTCTTTGTCTCTCACGGTTTGATTTTGTGTCAGAGCCTCACCCTTAACTAACCCACACCGGTTTTCTGAGAAGAGGGAGAGGAGAAGACTATGACAACAATATACACATAGCTAGGTTGTTGACATGTAGGGAGTTTCTTGATGACAAGGAGACG
>NW_027032573.1:0-4914 GCF_034236695.1 Oncorhynchus nerka
GTATATAGCCTCGCTACTGTTATAGCCTCGCTACTGTATATAGCCTCGCTACTGTATATAGTCTCGCTACTGTATATAGTCTCGCTACTGTATATAGTCTCGCTACTGTATATAGTCTCGCTACTGTTATAGTCTCGCTACTGTATATAGCCTCGCTACTGTTATAGTCTCGCTACTGTATATAGCCTCGCTACTGTATATAGCCTCGCTACTGTTATAGCCTCGCTACTGTATATAGCCTCGCTACTGTATATAGTCTCGCTACTGTTATAGTCTCTCTACTGTATATAGCCTCGCTAAAGTTATAGCCTCGCTTCTGTATATAGTCTCGCTACTGTATATAGTCTCCCTACTGTATATAGCCTCGCTACTGTTATAGCCTCGCTTCTGTATATAGTCTCGCTACTGTATATAGTCTCGCTACTGTTATAGTCTCGCTACTGTATATAGCCTCGCTACTGTTATAGTCTCGCTACTATATATAGCCTCGCTACTGTTATAGCCTCGCTACTGTATATAGCCTCGCTACTGTTATAGTCTCGCTACTGTATATAGCCTCGCTACTGTATATAGCCTCGCTACTGTTATAGTCTCGCTACTGTATATAGTCTCGCTACTGTATATAGCCTCACTACTGTATATAGCCTCGCTACTGTATATAGCCTCGCTACTGTATATAGCCTCGCTACTGTATATAGCCTCGCTACTGTATATAGCCTCGCTACTGTATATAGTCTCGCTACTGTATATAGCCTCGCTACTGTTATAGCCTCGCTTACTGTATATAGTCTCGCTACTGTATATAGTCTCGCTACTGTTATAGTCTCGCTACTGTATATAGCCTCGCTACTGTATATAGTCTCGCTACTGTATATAGCCTCGCTACTGTTATAGCCTCGCTACTGTATATAGCCTCGCTACTGTTATAGTCTCGCTACTGTATATAGCCTCGCTACTGTATATAGCCTCGCTACTGTTATAGTCTCGCTACTGTATATAGCCTCGCTACTGTATATAGCCTCGCTACTGTATATAGCCTCGCTACTGTATATAGCCTCGCTACTGTATATAGCCTCGCTACTGTATATAGCCTCGCTACTGTATATAGCCTCGCTACTGTTATAGTCTCGCTACTGTATATAGCCTCGCTACTGTTATAGTCTCGCTACTGTATATAGCCTCGCTACTGTATATAGCCTCGCTACTGTTATAGTCTCGCTACTGTATATAGCCTCGCTACTGTATATAGCCTCGCTACTGTATATAGCCTCGCTACTGTATATAGTCTCGCTACTGTTATAGTCTCGCTACTGTTATAGCCTCGCTACTGTATATAGCCTCGCTACTGTGTATAGCCTCGCTACTGTTATAGTCTCGCTACTGTATATAGCCTCGCTACTGTTATAGCCTCGCTACTGTATATAGCCTCGCTACTGTATATAGCCTCGCTACTGTATATAGTCTCGCTACTGTATATAGTCTCGCTACTGTATATAGTCTCGCTACTGTATATAGCCTCGCTACTGTATATAGTCTCGCTACTGTATATAGCCTCGCTACTGTATATAGTCTCGCTACTGTATATAGTCTCGCTACTGTATATAGCCTCGCTACTGTATATAGTCTCGCTACTGTATATAGCCTCGCTACTGTATATAGCCTCGCTACTGTATATAGCCTCGCTACTGTATATAGCCTCGCTACTGTATATAGTCCTCGCTACTGTTATAGTCTCGCTACTGTATATAGCCTCGCTACTGTATATAGCCTCGCTACTGTATATAGTCTCGCTACTGTATATAGTCTCGCTACTGTATATAGCCTCGCTACTGTATATAGTCTCGCTACTGTATATAGTCTCGCTACTGTATATAGTCTCGCTACTGTTATAGTCTCGCTACTGTATATAGCCTCGCTACTGTATATAGTCTCGCTACTGTATATAGCCTCGCTACTGTTATAGTCTCGCTACTGTATATAGCCTCGCTACTGTTATAGTCTCGCTACTGTATATAGCCTCGCTACTGTATATAGCCTCGCTACTGTTATAGTCTCGCTACTGTATATAGTCTCGCTACTGTATATAGCCTCACTACTGTATATAGTCTCGCTACTGTATATAGCCTCGCTACTGTATATAGCCTCGCTACTGTATATAGCCTCGCTACTGTATATAGCCTCGCTACTGTATATAGTCTCGCTTACTGTATATAGCCTCGCTACTGTATATAGCCTCGCTACTGTATATAGTCTCGCTACTGTATATAGTCTCGCTACTGTTATAGCCTCGCTACTGTATATAGCCTCGCTACTGTATATAGTCTCGCTACTGTATATAGCCTCGCTACTGTATATAGCCTCGCTACTGTATATAGCCTCGCTACTGTTATAGTCTCGCTACTGTATATAGCCTCGCTACTGTATATAGCCTCGCTACTGTATATAGTCTCGCTACTGTATATAGTCTCGCTACTGTATATAGCCTCGCTACTGTATATAGTCTCGCTACTGTATATAGCCTCGCTACTGTATATAGCCTCGCTACTGTATATAGCCTCGCTTACTGTATATAGTCTCGCTACTGTATATAGTCTCGCTACTGTATATAGCCTCGCTACTGTTATAGTCTCGCTACTGTATATAGCCTCGCTACTGTATATAGCCTCGCTACTGTATATAGTCTCGCTACTGTATATAGCCTCGCTACTGTATATAGCCTCGCTACTGTATATAGCCTCGCTACTGTATATAGTCTCGCTACTGTTATAGTCTCGCTACTGTATATAGCCTCGCTACTGTATATAGCCTCGCTACTGTATATAGCCTCGCTACTGTTATAGTCTCGCTACTGTATATAGCCTCGCTACTGTATATAGCCTCGCTACTGTATATAGCCTCGCTACTGTATATAGCCTCGCTACTGTATATAGTCTCGCTACTGTATATAGTCTCGCTACTGTATATAGTCTCGCTACTGTATATAGCCTCGCTACTGTATATAGTCTCGCTACTGTATATAGCCTCGCTACTGTATATAGTCTCGCTACTGTATATAGTCTCGCTACTGTATATAGCCTCGCTACTGTATATAGTCTCGCTACTGTATATAGCCTCGCTACTGTATATAGTCTCGCTACTGTATATAGCCTCACTACTGTATATAGTCTCGCTACTGTATATAGCCTCACTACTGTATATAGCCTCGCTACTGTATATAGCCTCTCTACTGTATATAGCCTCGCTACTGTATATAGCCCCACTACTGTATATAGTCTCGCTACTGTATATAGCCTCTCTACTGTATATAGTCTCGCTACTGTATATAGCCTCGCTACTGTATATAGCCTCGCTACTGTATATAGTCTCGCTACTGTATATAGCCTCGCTACTGTATATAGTCTCGCTTACTGTATATAGCCTCACTACTGTATATAGCCTCTCTACTGTATATAGCCTCGCTACTGTATATAGCCTCGCTACTGTATATAGCCTCACTACTGTATATAGCCTCACTACTGTATATAGCCTCGCTACTGTATATAGCCTCGCTACTGTATATAGCCTCGCTACTGTATATAGCCTCACTACTGTATATAGCCTCACTACTGTATATAGCCTCGCTACTGTATATAGTCTCGCTACTGTATATAGCCTCTCTACTGTATATAGCCTCGCTACTGTATATAGCCTCTCTACTGTATATAGCCTCTCTACTGTATATAGCCTCGCTACTGTATATAGTCTCGCTACTGTATATAGCCTCGCTACTGTATATAGTCTCGCTACTGTATATAGCCTCGCTACTGTATATAGCCTCGCTACTGTATATAGCCTCACTACTGTATATAGTCTCGCTACTGTATATAGCCTCGCTACTGTATATAGCCTCACTACTGTATATAGTCTCGCTACTGTATATAGCCTCGCTACTGTATATAGCCTCACTACTGTATATAGTCTCGCTACTGTATATAGCCTCGCTACTGTATATAGTCTCGCTACTGTATATAGCCCCACTACTGTATATAGTCTCGCTACTGTATATAGCCTCACTACTGTATATAGCCTCGCTACTGTATATAGTCTCGCTACTGTATATAGCCTCGCTACTGTTATAGTCTCGCTACTGTATATAGCCTCGCTACTGTATATAGCCTCGCTACTGTATATAGCCTCACTACTGTATATAGTCTCGCTACTGTATATAGCCTCGCTACTGTATATAGTCTCGCTACTGTATATAGCCTCGCTACTGTATATAGTCTCGCTACTGTATATAGCCTCGCTACTGTATATAGCCTCGCTACTGTTATAGTCTCGCTACTGTATATAGCCTCGCTACTGTTATAGCCTCGCTACTGTATATAGCCTCGCTACTGTTATAGCCTCGCTACTGTATATAGCCTCGCTACTGTTATAGCCTCGCTACTGTTATAGCCTCGCTACTGTATATAGCCTCGCTACTGTTATAGTCTCGCTACTGTATATAGTCTCGCTACTGTATATAGTCTCGCTACTGTTATAGTCTCGCTACTGTATATAGCCTCGCTACTGTTATAGTCTCGCTACTGTATATAGCCTCGCTACTGTATATAGCCTCGCTACTGTTATAGTCTCGCTACTGTATATAGCCTCGCTACTGTATATAGCCTCGCTACTGTTATAGTCTCACTACTGTATATAGCCTCGCTACTGTTATAGTCTCGCTACTGTATATAGCCTCGCTACTGTATATAGCCTCGCTACTGTTATAGTCTCGCTACTGTATATAGCCTCGCTACTGTTATAGCCTCGCTACTGTATATAGCCTCGCTACTGTATATAGTCTCGCTACTGTTATAGTCTCGCTACTGTTATAGCCTCGCTACTGTTATAGCCTCGCTACTGTGTATAGTCTCGCTACTGTATATAGTC
>NW_027032574.1:0-4917 GCF_034236695.1 Oncorhynchus nerka
GTCATTTCTCCCAACAGATGTCAAAGAAAAGCTCTCACACACACACACAGCAAGGATGGAGTTGAAAAGTGCGGTGCTCAAAGACACAGAGAGCAGGCAATGGCATAAACATAATCTCTAGGCCGTGCCGAGTTCAACGAGATATCCCGCTTGACCGTAGCTCGCTCGGTCTAAGCGCAGCGACCATGAGAAAAGTAGGCCCAAAATGAAGCCTGCCCCACAACGTCATTTGCTTTTGGGTGACAGTGAGAGAACCGTTAGGGTGAGAAGCACAATTCGACCTCAGGTATGTTCCTAAGGTCCTTCCGATCCGTGCAAGCCTAACCTTGACCGTGTGGCATTAACCCTTAATAGTTAAAAGAAGGTGTTTACTTCAAAGAGTTTGCATTGACTTCTCTCCCCATAGGAATACATTGCCTGCACCCCTAAATTCAACCTGAAGCCTATGTGGGTTATGAATGTCGTATGAACCTGTCTTCGATGACAGTCCATCAGGCCACTACGAGGTCTACCTGTGTTGATTCTAAGCTTCCTGGACCAACCGGAAGTGGTTAAAATCACCCTAAAAGTGTTTATCCATACCCTGCCTGCAGTTTGATAGACATAGTGCATTCAACCCTGTGTAAATCAGTCAGTTCTTAACGTAAGGACTTAAAACTCAGGATTCTGTAAAAGCATACCCCAGTGAGGATATGTGTTGACTTATAGCTTCCTGTGCCAACCGGAAGTGCCATAATTGGTGTCTCTTGGGCTGTTTCGAGGGGTTAAAAAAGTCAGATCTTTCCAAAACTTCATTTATGTGATTAGGCAACCCCCATGAACTGTAAATCAGTCATTTATCCCATAAAATTTCAAAGGAAAACTAAATCACACACACACACAGCTTGGAAGTAGGGACCCATTGGGGTGCGTAGAGACATACACTGCCTGCATTAGTTAACCTTGTTGGAACTTTTAAAGAACCGTCGGACCTAGAGTTCCGAAACTTTAGAATCCTGTTCTAGACCTCCGATTCGATAGTGCGTGGTGAGTTGCATTGGCTCTAGACGGTTCTCGGACCGAGAAACAGCTTCGTACATTTGCAATGACTTCAATTCATTTTGCATCACGAAAATGGCGACATTTAGAAAATGTCGCGGAAATTCCATGAACTAGGTGCATTGCGACCGTCTCGTATATAGACAGACCCCAGCGTTTCTGTCCGATAGCTCATTCAAGGACCCCGTGGCAAGTCATGGAAAAAGTGGATTTTCAGCACCAATTAGGGTTTTGCTTTCGGACACCAAATGACCGGTCGAGCCAAAACTTGGGATTGAGGTCGCCTTAGCAAGGTCTACACGTAACATAAAGCTGGACCCGCAGCATAGAGCGTGACTTTCGTGTTTATGTTTTTTATGGTTTGAACCGAAGGCGTTGTGAATTTTGGGCCAGCTCTGAAGTATGTGATAGTTGGCTACTAAACGAGTTGGAAAAAGTGGGTTTGGTGTCAGTTTGTATCAGTTTGGTGTCAGAATGATATCTAATTGACTGATGGACGATGACTTGCTGGTGACTCTTGTCCATTTGCAATATGTTTAAACAGTGAGGCCCAGAAAATATAAAAAACTATCGGCCTATATCGAATCTTCCATTCCTCTCAGTCAATTTCACATTCCTGAAGGATTTTTGCGCAGACAAATTTGTGATAGCCCCTGAAGACAGTACAATGTTTACAAAAGTGCTAAACAATTGGTTTTAGACCCCATCACCATAGCACTGAGACGGCACTTGTGCGGAAATGGAGTGTGACGCCTCCCCTCTCGGAGCTCTGCATCTGTCCTCCCTGCTCCTAGACCTTAGTCTGCTTTTGAAACCATCGATCACCCATTCTTTTGGAGAGCATTGGAAACCCAAATTGGTCTCCTCCCCTCCCCGGAATCCTCCTCTGGCCTGGTTCTAGATCTTATCATTTTGGAAAGATATCCAGTTTGTCTCTGTGAATGGTTTGTCCTCTGACAAATCTGTAAATTTCGGTGTTCCTCAACTGCCTTCTGTTTAGGACCTCTTTCTCCCCTTCTCTCCAGATGACATTTACCTCTTGTGGCCCGGCCTTCCCAACAACCTAATGTAAACTTTCACTGCTATTCGGATGACACACAGCTGTGACCTTCTCAATGAAACATGGTGAAGCCCCAAACTTGCCCTCGCTAGAAGCATGTCCTTCCAGACTTCAAGGAAGTGGATGGCTGCAAACTTTCTACTATTAAACCGGACAAAACAGAGATGCTTGTTCTAGGTCCCAAGAAACAACCAGATCTTCTGTTCTTTTCTCTCAAAACTCTTAATGGTTGTACAGTCGTCTCAAATAAAACTGTGAAGGACCTTCTCTGACCCAAATCTCTCTTTTGAAGACTAGTCATTCAACTGAGGACAGCTTTTTTTCCATCTACGTAACATTGCAAAAACTCAGAAACTTTCTGCTCAAAATGATGCAGAAAAATTAATCCATGCTTTTGTCACTTCTAGGTTAGACTACTGCAACCCTCTAATTGGGCATCTACCCGGATAAAGCTAAATAAACTTCAGTTAGTGCTGAATACGGCTGCTAGAAGGTGACTAGAACCAAAATTTGATCATATTACTCCAGTGCTAGCTCTCTACACTGGTGTCCCCCAGGGCTGATTTCAAGGTTTTACTGCTAACCTACAAAGTCACATGGGCTTGCTCTACCTATCTCTCTGATTTGGTCCTGCCGTACATTGCTATGCAGCTACGGTCACACAATTAATCTTCTCCTTTCCCCCTTCTAAGCAACCAGCTGGAGGCAGGGCATTTCTGCTATGTCTCCATTTTTGTGGAGACGGTCTGCCTACCCATGTCAGAGACGCAGAGCTGCTCTCCTCCTTTGGGAAGGTCTTTCCATGAACTCATCTCTTCACGGTTGACATATGATTGTGTAGTCTCCCAGGCGTGGGAAGGTGAGCGTGAAGGCTCTGGAGCAACACCTGCCCTTGCTGACTAACTCTGCCTGGCCCGATTCACCTCTTTCAACATGGGATTCCCTGCCTCACCCTGTTACGCGGGCTGCAGGTCACTGGCACTTGTCATCATCCCGTCCCTGGGGGGTGCGTCACCTGGGCTGGTTGATTCACTGTTGCCATTAAACCCTACAACTCTCCAGTTGGCGCCCCCCGTCTGGTATTTGTGCGTGGCCAAGTTCTTTGTGGGCTCCTCCGCTGTCTCAGGATGGTAAGTTGGTGGTTGAAGATATCCCTCTGGTGACCATTGTGGGGGCTGTGCTTTGGCAAAGTGGGTGGGGCACCTCCTTCCTGTAGGCCCTGTCCGGGGTGTCCTCGGACAAGGGCCACAGCGTTCATCCACCTCTGGCCTGTCTCAGCCTCCTATTTACTGCATTAGTTTATGTGTCGGGGGGCTCAGCCCAGTCAAGTTTGTTATATCTGGCCCCCAAGTACTTCTCCTGTCCGACGCCAGGTCCTGTGTGAATCACCACCTTCCGGTTCTCTAAACCCACCTCTTTAAGGAATACCTAGGAGGATGTAAGCCCTAGGACCATGCCCCAGGACTACCTGACATGATGACTCCTTAAGCTGTCCTACTGTTCCACCTGGTCATGGTGAATGCTCCAATTTTAAGCTGGCTCTGGGATAAGAGCATGTCTGCTAAATGACTTACCTGACATGTAAAATGATTTTATTGCTGTTACCAGTTGCACACCTGGCCATGCATTTTGCAATATGTTTCAACTGTTCTGCCTGGACTATTATTAAACCATGCTGGTCATTTTATGAACTATTGCAGCCATCCTTGTTCATCAGTTCTGTTATAATCTCCACCGGCACAATTTCCAGAAGAGGACTGGAACCCCATTGCAAATGCTCTCTCTTGCAATTGATTCTTTCTGAAAAACTCTCTCAAATGGACCTGAGCCCTAGGACCATGCCCCAGGACTACCTGACATGATGCCATCCTTGCTGTTCCCAGTCCACCTGACTGTCAGCTGCTGGTCCATGTTTACAACCATATTTTTATTTTTGGGACCATGCTGGTCATTTCAATGAACATTTGCACATCTTGGTCATGTTCAGTTATAATCTTTACCCGGCACAGCCAGAAAGGACTGGCCACCCCCATAGCTAGGTTCCTCTCTAGGTTTCTTCTAGGTTTTGGCATTTCTAGGGAGTTTTTCCTAAATGCATTTACAACCATGCATTTTTGCTGTTTTGGGTTTAGGCTGGGTTTCTGTACAGCACTTTGAGATCATCAGCTTGTACGAAGGGCTAATAAATAAATTTGATTTGATTTGATTTGATTTGAGGAAAACACCATCACCAAATGGACATTCTGAAATCAACACTAACGAGCCATTGAGATGAACCAGACTATCTGCTGCAGGCCATCCTGTGTTCATCCCAGTCAATTTTGCATTCCTGCAGGATTTTTATAGCATGACAAATTCGTGATGGTACCTGCCCATTGAACCATATTGCAAATGCACAGTGACTTTGCAAAAGTGAGAAAACATAAACAAATGGACATGATGAAATCACACAACGAGTGATGGAAAGGTACAACTATCACTGCTCGGCCATCCTGTGTTCATCAGGCCAGTCAATTTTGCATTTTTGAGCATGTCAAATTTCTTATGGTAAATGCCCATTGAACCGTATTGCAAATGCATGTGCACTTGCAATATGATTCAACAGTGAAAAAACATCCTGAAATGGACATGATGAAGTCAACACAACGAGCGATGGAAAGGAGCAACTATCACTGCCAGGCCATCCCGAGTTCATCTGGCCAGTCAATTTTGCATTTCTGCAGGATTTTTGAGCATGTCAAATTTCTTATGGCATTTGGCCCCAAAAAAAGTGACTTTTTGACTTTTGACTTTTGACTTCCTATGAAATCATATTGAAA
>NW_027032575.1:0-4917 GCF_034236695.1 Oncorhynchus nerka
GCTCCATTGTTTCCATGTCAGTTGGTTTCCCACTCTGATGATTTATATCTGACAGAGGGGCTTTAAATGAATAGTATGGTGACATCTTAGTGTGTCTTGAAATAGGATTATTAATCATAAACTCCTATAGCAACAATACAATGCAGCTTTGACATCAAGAAGAGAATGGGCTGATGGGTGGTGGTGCTACTCTATAGGTAAGGCTGTTCAATATGAATGTTCAATACACACAATAGGTTGGTTATGGAGGGTGATGTATCACCCAGACTCATATTTGTGTAAACTATACATAGTTGTGTTCTGTGGTTGTCACTAAGTTGGCTGATATCCCATTTTATGGGGTCACTCCACAGTTAAGGCTGTACAGTGCCTATACAAAGTCTACACTTTGCTCCTTTCATATTTCTTTTGATCCTGATAAACTCCCCAGTCCCTGCCAGTGACAAGCATACCCATAACATGATGCTGCCACCACAATACTTAATGTGTGGTCCGTCTCCAGGTCATCAGACTGTTAAATAGTCACCTCTAGCCGGCCTCCGCCCAGTACCCTGCCCTGAACTTTAGTCACTGTTACTAGCCGTCTACCACCCAGTACTCCACCCTGTATTCTAGTCAAGGCTCATCCTATATAACTACTACTGTACACACCTTTTATATTCATATACGGTCCATAATGTCTAGACACACCATCATATACATTTTAAACCAACTGTATATATTTTTATTCCAGACTCTGACATTCCTCGTTCCACCATTTCAATATTTCTAAATCCTTAAAATAAATTGTAGGGAAAATCAGTAGGTCACACAAATGACTATTTCTAAACAAAGATAATAGACAAGTAGAATGGGAGAGGTTTCTTATACTATCTTTACTTACTCAGTGAAGAGACTCCAGGGACGGTGATGAAGGCTGTAGGAATGAAGATCAGACAGTGAAGATTCTCCAGTGACGGTGATGAAGAATCAACCAGAGAATCAACCAGATTGATTCACAGTCAGTGTTGTTGAGCAGAGAATCAACCAGATTGATTCACAATCAGTGTTGTTGAGCAGAGAATCAACCAAATTGATTCACAGTCAGTGTTCAGCAGAGAATCAACCAGATTGATTCACAGTCAGTGTTTTTGAGCAGAGAATCAACCAGATTGATTCACAGTCAGTGTTGTTGAGCAGAGAATCAACCAGGTAATCCATGTCCAAGTTATTCAGGTGCATAATAAAATGTTTTTCTTCTATTCTTGTTATTCAACTAAAAAATGTTCTCTGAATGAGAACAAGCACATCTGTGAGCGTTATGCATTATTACATCGATTGACTGAATGATGAAGCTGACAGCTTTGTAGTAAAACCAGGTTTGGAGTTAATTCCAATTCAATTCCAGTAAATTCAGGAAGTAAATCAAATTCCAATTCCAGCTCTTCATAATTGAAAACCATAGAAGGGAATTGGCATTTTCAGTTGACTTCCTGAATGCTGAATGGCAGTGAGATGCCACCCTCCTTCTCACATCCAGCCTGTTCCTGATATTCTGGTCTACATACAACGCATTCGGGAGGTATTCAGACCTCTTGACTTGTTCCACATTTTGTTATGTTCGTCTTAATCTAAAATGGATTAAATTGGGATGTTTTCCTCATCAATCTACACACAACACCCCATAATGACAAAGCAAAGACAGGGTTTTAGAAATGTTTGCAAATGTATTTTATAATTAAAAACGGAAAAATAACATTTACATAAGTATTCAGACCCTTGCTCTGTACTTTGTTGAAGCACCTTTGGCAGCGATTACATCCTCAAGTATTCTTGGGTATGACGCTACATTTACATTTTACATTTAAGTCATTTAGCAGACGCTCTTATCCAGAGCGACTTACAAATTGGTGCATTCACCTTATGACATCCAGTGGAACAGCCACTTTACAATAGTGCATCTAAATCTTTTAAGGGGGGGGGTGAGAAGGATTACTTTATCCTATCCTAGGTATTCCTTAAAGAGGTGGGGTTTCAGGTGTCTCCGGAAGGTGGTGATTGACTCCGCTGTCCTGGCGTCGTGAGGGAGTTTGTTCCACCATTGGGGGGCCAGAGCAGCGAACAGTTTTGACTGGGCTGAGCGGGAACTGTACTTCCTCAGTGGTAGGGAGGCGAGCAGGCCAGAGGTGGATGAACGCAGTGCCCTTGTTTGGGTGTAGGGCCTGATCAGAGCCTGGAGGTACTGAGGTGCCGTTCCCCTCACAGCTCCGTAGGCGAGCACCATGGTCTTGTAGCGGATGCGAGCTTCAACTGGAAGCAAGTGGAGAGAGCGGAGGAGCGGGGTGACGTGAGAGAACTTGGGAAGGTTGAACACCAGACGGGCTGCGGCGTTCTGGATGAGTTGTAGGGGTTTAATGGCACAGGCAGGGAGCCCAGCCAACAGCGAGTTGCAGTAATCCAGACGGGAGATGACAAGTGCCTGGATTAGGACCTGCGCCACTTCCTGTGTGAGGCAGGGTCGTACTCTGCGGATGTTGTAGAGCATGAACCTACAGGAACGGGCCACCGCCTTGATGTTAGTTGAGAACGACAGGGTGTTGTCCAGGATCACGCCAAGATTCTTAGCGCGCTGGGAGGAGGACACAATGGAGTTGTCAACCGTGATGGCGAGATCATTGAACGGGCAGTCCTTCCCCGGGAGGAAGAGCAGCTCCGTCTTGCCGAGGTTCAGCTTGAGGTGGTGATCCGTCATCCACACTGATATGTCTGCCAGACATGCAGAGATGCGATTCGCCACCTGGTCATCAGAAGGGGGGAAAGGAGAAGATTAATTGTGTGTCGTCTGCATAGCAATGATAGGAGAGACCATGTGAGGTTATGACAGAGCCAAGTGACTTGGTGTATAGCGAGAATAGGAGAGGGCCTAGAACAGAGCCCTGGGGGACACCAGTGGTGAGAGCACGTGGTGTGGAGACGGATTCTCGCCACGCCACCTGGTAGGAGCGACCTGTCAGGTAGGACGCAATCCAAGCGTGGGCCGCGCCGGAGATGCCCAACTCGGAGAGGGTGGAGAGGAGGATCTGATGGTTCACAGTATCGAAGGCAGCCGATAGGTCTAGAAGGATGAGAGCAGAGGAGAGAGAGTTAGCTTTAGCAGTGCGGAGCGCCTCCGTGATACAGAGAAGAGCAGTCTCAGTTGAATGACTAATCTTGAAACCTGACTGATTTGGATCAAGAAGGTCATTCTGAGAGAGATAGCGGGAGAGCTGGCCAAGGACGGCACGTTCAAGAGTTTTGGAGAGAAAAGAAAGAAGGGATACTGGTCTGTAGTTGTTGACATCGGGAGGGATCGAGTGTAGGTTTTTTCAGAAGGGGTGCAACTCTCGCTCTCTTGAAGACGGAAGGGACGTAGCCAGCGGTCAGGGATGAGTTGATGAGCGAGGTGAGGTAAGGGAGAAGGTCTCCGGAAATGATCTGGAGAAGAGAGGAGGGGATAGGGTCAAGCGGGCAGGTTGTTGGGCGGCCGGCCGTCACAAGACGCGAGATTTCATCTGGAGAGAGAGGGGAGAAAGAGGTCAGAGCACAGGGTAGGGCAGTGTGAGCAGAACCAGCGGTGTCGTTTGACTTAGCAAGCGAGGATCGGATGTCGTCGACCTTCTTTTCAAAATGGTTGACGAAGTCATCTGCAGAGAGGGAGGAGGGGGAGGGGAGGAGGATTCAGGAGGGAGGAGAAGGTTGCAAAGAGCTTCCTAGTGTTAGAGGCAGATGCTTGGAATTTAGAGTGGTAGAAAGTGGCTTTAGCAGCAGAGAGAGAAGAGGAAAATGTAGAGAGGAGGGAGTGAAAGGATGTCAGGTCCGCAGGGAGGCGAGTTTTCCTCCATTTCCGCTCGGCTGCCCAGAGCCCTGTTCTGTGAGCTCGCAATGAGTCGTCGAGCCACGGAGCGGGGAGGAGGACCGAGCCGGCCTGGAGGATAGGGGACATAGAGAGTCAAAGGATGCAGAAAGGGAGGAGAGGAGGGTTGAGGAGGCAGAATCAGGAGATAGGTTGGAGAAGGTTTGAGCAGAGGGAAGAGATGATAGGATGGAAGAGGAGAGTGTGGCAGGGGGAGAGAGAGCGAAGGTTGGGACGGCGCGATACCATCCGAGTAGGGGCAGTGGGAAGTGTTGGATGAGAGCGAGAGGGAAAAGGATACAAGGTAGTGGTCGGAGACTTGGAGGGAGTTGCAACGAGGTTAGTGGAAGAACAGCATCTAGTAAAGATGAGGTCGAGCGTATTTCCTGCCTTGTGAGTAGGGGGAAGGTGAGAGGGTGAGGTCAAAGAGGAGAGGAGTGGAAAGAAGGAGGCAGAGAGGAATGAGTCAAAGGTAGACGTGGGGAGGTTAAAGTCGCTCAGAACTGTGAGAGGTGAGCCGTCCTCAGGAAAGGAGCTTATCAAGGCATCAAGCTCATTGATGAACTCTCCGAGGGAACCTGGAGGGCGATAAATGATAAGGATGTTAAGCTTGAAAGGGCTGGTAACTGTGACAGCATGGAATTCAAAGGAGGCGATAGACAGATGGGTAAGGGGAGAAAGAGAGAATGACCACTTGGGAGAGATGAGGATCCCGGTGCCACCACCCCGCTGACCAGAAGCTCTCGGGGTGTGCGAGAACACGTGGGCAGACGAAGAGAGAGCAGTAGGAGTAGCAGTGTTGTCTGTGGTGATCCATGTTTCCGTCAGTGCCAAGAAGTCGAGGGACTGGAGGGAGGTATAGGCTGAGATGAACTCTGCCTTGTTGGCCGCAGATCGGCAGTTCCAGAGGCTACCGGAGACCTGGAACTCCACGTGGGTCGTGCGCGCTGGGACCACCAGATTAGGGTGGCCGCGGCCACGCGGTGTGGAGCGTTTGTATGGTCTGTGCCTTACCACTGCTCCCAGTGTGGAAAGAGTTTCAGCCA
>NW_027032576.1:0-4918 GCF_034236695.1 Oncorhynchus nerka
TTTTTTTTTATTTCACCTTTATTTAACCAGGTAGGCTAGTTGAGAACAAGTTCTCATTTGCAACTGCGACCTGGCCAAGATAAAGCATAGCAGTGTGAACAGACAACACAGAGTTACACATGGAGTAAGCAATTAACAAGTCAATAACACAGTAGAAAAAAATGGGCAGTCTATAGCCACAATGTGTGCAAAAAGGCATGAGGAGGTAGGCAGAATAATACAATTTTGCAGATTAACACTGGGGTGATAAATGATCAGATGGTCATGTACAGGTAGAGATATTGGTGTGCAAAAGAGCAGAAAAGTAAATAAATAAATAAATTTAAAAAAAACAGTATAAAAACGGTATGGGGATGAGGTAGGTGAAAATGGGTGGACTATTTACCAATAGACTATGATCAGCTGCAGCGATCGGTTAGCTGCTCGGATAGCTGATGTTTGAAGTTGGTGAGGGAGATAAAAGTCTCAACTTCAGCGATTTTGCAGTTCATTCCAGTCACAGGCAGCAGAGTACTGGAACGAAAGCGGCCAAATGAGTGTTGGCTTTAGGGATGATCAGTGAGATACACCTGCTGGAGCGTGTGCTACGGATGGGTGTTGCCATCGTGACCAGTGAACTGAGATAAGGCGAGCTTTACCTAGCATGGACTTGTAGATGACCTGGAGCCAGTGGGTCTGGCGACGAATATGTAGCGAGGGCCAGCCGACTAGAGCATACAGGAAGTCGCAGTGGTGGGTGGTATAAGGTGCTTTGGTGACAAAACGGATGGCACTATGACAGACTGCATCCAGTTTGCTGGTAGAGTGTTGGAAGCCATTTTGTAGATGACATCGCCGAAATCGAGATCGGTAGATAGTCAGTTTTACTAGGGTAAGCTTGGCGGCGTAGTGAAGGAGGCTTTGTTGCGGAATAGAAAGCCGACTCTTGATTTGATTTTCGATTGGAGAATGTTTGATGTGAGTCTGGAAGGAGAGTTTGCAGTCTGAACACTAGGTACTTATAGATGTCCACATATTCAAGGTCGGAACCATCCAGGGTGGTGATGCTAGTCGGGCATGCGGGTGCAGGCAGCGTCGGTTGAAAAGCATGCATTTGGTTTTACTCGCGTTTAAAGAGCAGTTGGAGGCCCGGAAGGAGTGCTGTATGGCATTGGAAGCTCGTTTGGAGGTTAGATAGCACAGTGTCCAATGACGGGCGAAGAAAGTATATAGAATGGTGTCGTCTGCGTAGAGGTGGATCAGGGGAATCGCCCGCAGCAAAGAGCAACATCATTGATATATACAGAGAAAAGAGTCGGCCCGAGAAATTGAACCCTGTGGCACCCCATAGAGACTGCCAGAGGACCGGACAGCATGCCCTCCGATTTGACACACTGAACTCTGTCTGCAAAGTAATTGGTGAACCAGGCAAGGCAGTCATCCGAGAAACCGAGGCTATTGAGTCTGCCGATAAGAATATGGTGATTGACAGAGTCGAAAGCCTTGGCGAGGTCGATGAAGACGGCTGCACAGTACTGTCTTTATCGATAGCGGTTATGATATCGTTTAGTACCTTGAGCGTGGCTGAGGTGCACCCGTGACGGCTCGGAAACCAGATTGCACAGCGGAGAAGGTACGGTGGGATTCGAGATGGTCAGTGACCTGTTTGTTGACTTGGCTTTGAAGACCTTAGATAGGCAGGGCAGGATGGATATAGGTCTATAGCAGTTTGGGTCCAGGGTGTCTCCCCTTTGAAGAGGGGATGACTGCGGCAGCTTTCAATCCTTGGGGATCTCAGACGATATGAAAGAGAGGTTGAACAGGCTGGTAATAGGGGTTGCGACAATGGCGGCAGATAGTTTCAGAAATAGAGGGTCCAGATTGTCAAGCCCAGCTGATTTGTACGGGTCTAGGTTTTGCAGCTCTTTCAGAACATCTGCTATCTGGATTTGGGTAAAGGAGAACCTGGAGGCTTGGGCGAGGAGCTGCGGGGGGCGGAGCTGTTGGCCGAGGTTGGAGTAGCCAGGCGGAAGGCATGGCCAGCCGTTGAGAAGTGCTTATTGAAGCTTTCGATAATCGTGGATTTATCGGTGGAGACCGTGTTACCTAGCCTCAGTGCAGTGGGCAGCTGGGAGGAGGTACTCTTGTTCTCCATGGACTTCACAGTGTCCCAGAACTTTTTGGAGTTGGAGCTACAGGATGCAAACTTCTGCCTGAAGAAGCTGGCCTTAGCTTTCCTGACTGACTGCGTGTATTGGTTCCTGACTTCCCTGAACAGTTGCATATCACGGGGGCTATTCGATGCTATTGCAGTCCGCCACAGGATGTTTTGTGCTGGTCGAGGGCAGTCAGGTCTGGAGTGAACCAAGGGCTGTATCTGTTCTTGGTTCTGCATTTTTGACGGAGCATGCTTATCTAAAATGGTGAGGAAGTTACTTTTAAAGAATGACCAGGCATCCTCAACTGACGGGATGAGGTCAATGTCCTTCCAGGATACCCGGGCCAGGTCGATTAGAAAGGCCTGCTCACAGAAGTGTTTTAGGGAGCGTTTGACAGTGATGAGGGTGAGTCGTTTGACTGCGGCTCCGTGGCGGATACAGGCAATGAGGCAGTGATCGCTGAGATCCTGGTTGAAGACAGCGGAGGTGTATTTGGAGGGCCAGTTGGTCAGGATGCGTCTATGAGGTGCCCTTGTTTACAGAGTTAGGGTTGTACCTGGTGGGTTCCTTGATGATTTGAGTGAGATTGAGGGCATCTAGCTTACATTGTAGGACTGCCGGGGTGTTAAGCATATCCCAGTTTAGGTCACCTAACAGAACAAACTCTGAAGCTAGATGGGGGCGATCAATTCACAAATGGTGTCAGGGCACAGCTGGGAGCTGAGGGTGGCGGTAGCAGGCGGCAACAGTGAAGACTTATTTCTGGAGAGGGTAATTTTCAAAATCTCTCTACAGTAGACTGCAACTCCGCCCCCTTTGGTAGTTCTATCTTGACGGAAGATGTTATAGTTGGGTATGGAAATCTCTGAATTTTTGGTGGCCTTCCTGAGCCAGGATTCAGACACGGCAGACATCAGGGTTAGCAGAGTGTGCTAAAGCAGTGAGTAAAACAAACTTAGGGAGGAGGCTTCTGATGTTGACATGCATAAAACCAAGGCTTTTTCGATCACAGAAGTCAACAAATGAGGGTACCTGGGGACATGCAGGGCCTGGGTTTACCTCCATCACCCGCGGAACAGAGAAGGAGTAGTATGAGGGTGCGGCTAAAGGCTATCAAAACTGGTCGCCTAGGCGTTGGGGGCAGAGGATAAGAGGAGCAGGTTTCTGGGCATGGTAGAATATATTCAGGGCATAATGCACAGACAGGGGTATGGTGGGGTGCGGGTACAGCGGAGGTAAGCCCAGGCACTGGGTGATGATGAGACAGGTTGTATCTCTGGACATGCTGGTTGTAATGGGTGAGGTCACCGCATGTGTGGGAGGTGGGACAAAGGAGGTAACAGGGGTATGCAGAGTGGGTCTAGGGGCTCCATTGTGAACTAAAACAATTATAACTAACCTGAACAACAGTATACAAGGCATATTGACATCTGAGGAGAGACATACAGCGAGGCATACAGTAATCACAGGTGTTGAATTTGGAAAGCTAGCTAAAAACAGTAGGCGAGGCTAATCCGCTAGCACAACAAACAGCAGGTAAAATGGCGTTGACTAGGCAACGGGGCCGACAGAGTAAGACAAACAAGCAGAAAGAAGTACCGTGATTAATGGACAGTCCAGCGTCGTCAGCTATGTAGCCAAGAGATCAGTGTCCAGGGGGCAGCGGTGGATGGGCAGGGGGGGCTGGCGAGTGTTATCCAGGTTTTTTTTTTTTTTTTTTTTTTTTAAACTAACAATGACTAACTAGCTTGTAGCTAGTTAGCTGGTTAGCGTCTGGAGGTTCTTGAGTGTGTCATAAAAATAAGAGTAAAAGTAACAGCGATTCCGTATCACATTGGGTGAGGCAGGTTTCCGGAAGGTATAAACAAATTAAAAATCAAAAGAGATAGAAAGTAAATGGGGTCAGAGAGTGATTGGGGCCGCGGTGGTACAGGCGGTTAGCAGGCCTGTGCTAACAAGCTAACAGTTCGTAGGCCCGAGCTAGACAAGGTAGCAGTTAGCGGACCCCAGACAACAAGCTAGCGTTGCAGGCGAATTAGCAAGCAGGGAGATAGCGGGCTAGAGTTAACCTTTAGAAGGGATCGCGATGGGGTGAGTCTGTTTATTTATTCCTCTTCATGCGGTGAGCTGGAGATACAGTGATTCAAGCTCGCGGGCCTTGGCCAGCAGATGGATCTTTAGCGTGTCGCAGCGGAAAAGCCTGTTGAAACCCCCTCGGACGGTTATGTCGGCGGACCAGTCGTGATGGATCGGCGGGGCTCCGTGTGACAGTAGAGGTCAGTAGAGGTCCAGGCCAATTGGCAAATTAGGTATTTTTGGACCTCTTCGGGTAGTCGGAGATGGGCTTAGCTCGAGGCTAGCTCCAGGCTAGCTGGTGCTTGCTCTGGGACAGAGCGTTAGCCAGGAGTAGCCACTCGGATTGCAGCTAGCTACTACGATGATCCGGTATAAAGCTTCAGAGCTTGCGGTAGGAATCCGGAGATGTGGTATAAGCAGTCTGATATGCTTTGGGTAGATGTCGCTGGTGTCCTGGTCGGCGTTGAAGACACTTCTTATTACGCTAGCTAGTAGCTAGTTAGCGGCTAGCTGATAAAGGGTTCGATTCTAAGAAATCATAGAAAAAGCAGATCCAGTACCACATTGGGTGATCTTGCAGGAAGTATATTCAGCCTGTGGTTGGAAGTGAGATTAAAATATGTACGAAATATGTACAGAAAAAGCTTCATTTACTCTTTGGGACGGGACAAGACAAACCCGTCCGACTGCTACGCCATCTTGGA
>NW_027032577.1:0-4918 GCF_034236695.1 Oncorhynchus nerka
TATCTACAGTCATATTCATATCTACAGTCATATTCATATCTACAGTCATATCTACAGTCATATTCATATCTGCAGTCATATTCATATCTACAGTCATATCTACAGTCATATTCATATCTACAGTCATATTAATATTCATATCTACAGTCATATTCATATCTACAGTCATATTCATATCTACAGTCATATCTACAGTCATATTCATATCTACAGTCATATTCATATCTACAGTCATATATACAGTCATATTCATATCTACAGTCATATTCATATCTACAGTCCATATCTACAGTCATATTCATATCTACAGTCATATCTAACAGTCACAGTCATATCTACAGTCATATTCATATCTACAGTCATATCTACAGTCATATTCATATCTACAGTCACATTCATATCTACAGTCATATCTACAGTCATATTCATATCTACAGTCATATCTACAGTCATATTCATATCTACAGTCATATCTACAGTCATATTCATATCTACAGTCATATCTACAGTCATATTCATATCTACAGTCATATTCATATCTACAGTCATATCTACAGTCATATTCATATCTACAGTCATATTCATATCTACAGTCATATCTACAGTCATATTCATATCTACAGTCATATTCATATCTACAGTCATATCTACAGTCATATTCCTTATCTACAGTCTATCTACAGTCATATTCATATCTACAGTCATATCTACAGCCATATTCAAATCTACAGTCATATCTACAGTCATATTCATATCTACAGGCAGTCATATTATCTACAGTCATATCTAATATCTATAGTCATATCTACAGTCATATTCATATCTACAGTAATATCTACAGTCATATTATATCTACAGTCATATTCATATCTGCAAGTCGCATATCACAGTCATGTTCATATCTACAGTCATATTAATATTCCTTATCTGCAGTCATATTCATCTACAGTCATATTCATATCTACAGTCATATCTACAGTCATATTCATATCTACAGTCATATCTACAGTCATACATCTCATTATCTACAGTCATATTCATATCTGCAGTCATATTCATATCTACAGTCATATCTACAGTCATATTCATATCTACAGTCATATTCATATCTACAGTCATATCTACAGTCATATTCATATCTACAGTCATATTAATATCTACAGTCATATCTACAGTCATATTCATATCTACAGTCATATTCATATCTACAGTCATATTAATATTAATATCTACAGTCACATCTACAGTCTTATTCATATCTGCAGTCATATTAATATCTACAGTCATATCTACAGTCATATTCATATCTACAGTCATATCTACAGTCATATTCATATCTACAGTCATATTCATATGTACAGTCATATTCATATCTACAGTCATATTCATATCTACAGTCATATTAATATTAATATCTACAGTCACATCTACAGTCTTATTCATATCTGCAGTCATATTCATATCTACAGTCATATTCATATCTACAGTCATATTCATATCTACAGTCATATTCATATCTACAGTCATATTCATATCTACAGTCATATTAATATTCATATCTACAGTCATATCTACAGTCTATTCATACAGTCATATTCATATCTACAGTCATATTCATATCTGCAGTCATATTCATATCTACAGTCATATCTACAGTCATATTCATATCTACAGTCATATTCATATCTACAGTCATATTCATATCTACAGTCATATCTACAGTCATATTCATATCTACAGTCATATCTACAGTCATATTCATATCTGCAGTCATATTCATATCTACAGTCATATCTACAGTCATATTCATATCTACAGTCATATCTACAGTCATATTCATATCTACAGTCATATCTACAGTCATATTCATATCTACAGTCATATTCATATCTACAGTCATATCTACAGTCATATTCATATCTACAGTCATATTCATATCTACAGTCATATCTACAGTCATATTCATATCTACAGTCATATTCATATCTACAGTCATATCTACAGTCATATCTACAGTCATATTCATATCTACAGTCATATCTACAGTCATATTCATATCTACAGTCATATTCATATCTACAGTCATATCTACAGTCATATTCATATCTACAGTCATATCTACAGTCATATTCATATCTACAGTCATATCTACAGTCATATTCATATCTACAGTCATATTCATATCTACAGTCATATCTACAGTCATATTCATATCTACAGTCATATCTACAGTCATATTCATATCTACAGTCATATCTACAGTCATATTCATATCTACAGTCATATCTACAGTCATATTCATATCTACAGTCATATTCATATCTACAGTCATATCTACAGTCATATTCATATCTACAGTCATATTCATATCTACAGTCATATTCATATCTACAGTCATATCTACAGTCATATCTACAGTCATATTCATATCTACAGTCATATTCATATCTACAGTCATATCTACAGTCATATTCATATCTACAGTCATATTCATATCTACAGTCATATCTACAGTCATATTCATATCTACAGTCATATTCATATCTACAGTCATATCTACAGTCATATTCATATCTACAGTCATATCTACAGTCATATTCATATCTACAGTCATATTCATATCTACAGTCATATCTACAGTCATATTCATATCTACAGTCATATCTACAGTCATATTCATATCTACAGTCATATCTACAGTCATATTCATATCTACAGTCATATCTACAGTCATATTCATATCTACAGTCATATTCATATCTACAGTCATATCTACAGTCATATTCATATCTACAGTCATCTTCATATCTACAGTCATATCTACAGTCATATTCATATCTACAGTCATATCTACAGTCATATTCATATCTACAGTCATATTCATATCTACAGTCATATCTACAGTCATATTCATATCTACAGTCATATTCATATCTACAGTCATATCACAGTCATATTCATGTCTACTGAGTCATATTGTATCTACAGTCATATCTACAGTCATATTCATATCTACAGTCACATTCCTTATCTACAGTCATATTCATATCTACAGTCGCCTCTACATTTCTTAATATCTTGTTAGTGTATTATTATCTACAGTGCATTCAGCATCTACAGTCGCCTTCATATCTACAATTGCTTATCTGCAGTCATATTCATATCTACCAGTCATATTCATATCTACAGTCATATCTACAGTCATATTCATATCTACAGTCATATCTACAGTCATATTCATATCTACAGTCATATCTACAGTCATATTCATATCTACAGTCATATTCATATCTACAGTCACTATCTACAGTCATATTCATATCTACAGTCATCTTCATATCTACTTCATATCTACAGTCATATTCATATCTACAGTCATATCTACAGTCATATTCATATCTACAGTCATATTCATATCTACAGTCATATTCATATCTACAGTCATATCTACAGTCCTTATCTACAGTCATATTCATATCTGCAGTCATATCTGCAGTCATATTCATATCTACAGTCATATTCATATCTACAGTCATATCTACAGTCATATTCATATCTACAGTCATATTCATATCTGCAGTCATATATACAGTCATATTCATATCTACAGTCATATTCATATCTGCAGTCATATCACAGTCATATTCATATCTACAGTCATATTCTACAGTCATATCTACAGTCATATTCTTTATCTACAGTCATATCTACAGTCATATTCATATCTACAGTCACATTCATATCTGCAGTCTTATTATCTACAGTCATATTCATATCTACAGTCATATTATCTTTACAGTCATATCTCTACAGTGTTTGTATCTGCAGTCATATCTGCAGTCATGTTGTATCTGCAGTCTTGTTCCTATATCTAAAGTCATATCTACAGTCATATTCATATCTACAGTCATATCTACAGTCATATTCATATCTGTAGTCATATTCATATCTACAGTCACATTCATATCTACAGTCATATTCATATCTACAGTCATATCTACAGTCATATTCATATCTACAGTCATATCTACAGTCATATTCATGTCTACAGTCATATTCATATCTACAGTCATATCTACAGTCATATTCATATCTACAGTCATATCTACAGTCATATTCATATCTACAGTCACATTCATATCTACAGTCATATCTACAGTCATATTCATATCTACAGTCACATTCATATCTACAGTCATATCTACAGTCATATTCATATCTACAGTCACATTCATATCTACAGTCATATTCATATCTACAGTCATATCTACAGCTGTATTAATATCTGACAGTCATATTCATATCTACAGTCACATTCATATCTACAGTCATATTCATATCTACAGTCATATCTACAGTCATATTCATATCTACAGTCACATTCATATCTACAGTCATATCTACAGTCATATCTACAGCTGTATTAATATCTGACAGTCATATTCATATCTACAGTCACATTCATATCTACAGTCATATTCATATCTACAGTCATATCTACAGTCATATTCATATCTACAGTCACATTCATATCTACAGTCATATCTACAGTCATATTCATATCTACAGTCACATTCATATCTACAGTCATATCTACAGTCATATTCATATCTACAGTCACATTCATATCTACAGTCATATTCATATCTACAGTCATATCTACAGCTGTATTAATATCTGACAGTCATATTCATATCTACAGTCACATTCATATCTACAGTCATATCTACAGTCATATTCATATCTACAGTCACATTCATATCTACAGTCATATCTACAGTCATATTCATATCTACAGTCACATTCATATCTACAGTCATATTCATATCTACAGTCATATCTACAGTCATATTCATATCTGCAGTCATATTCATATCTACAGTCACATTCATATCTACAGTCATATATACAGTCATAT
>NW_027032578.1:0-4919 GCF_034236695.1 Oncorhynchus nerka
CTAGATAACGTATCGTTCCTGTATGGTATCAGAGCCCATGTCTCTAGATAACGTATCGTTTCCTGTAATGGTATCAGAGCCCATGTCTCTAGATAACGTCATCGTTCCTGTATGGTATCAGAGCCCATGTCTCTAGATAACGTTATCGCTCCTGTATGGTATCAGAGCCCATGTCTCTAGATAACGTTATCGTTCCTGTATGGTATCAGAGCCCATGTCTCTAGATAACGTATCGTTCCTGTATGGCGTCCAGTGATATCCCAGGGTGGGTGTCCTGTATGGTATCAGAGCCCATGTCTCTAGATAACGTATCGTTCCTGTATGGCGTCCGAGTCGATATCCCAGGGTGGGTGTCCTGTATGGTATCAGAGCCCACGTCTCTAGATAACGTATCGTTCCTGTATGGTATCAGAGCCCATGTCTCTAGATAACGATCGTTCCTGTATGGTATCAGAGCCCATGTCTCTAGATAACGTATCGTTCCTGTATGGTATCAGAGCCCATGTCTCTAGATAACGTATCGTTCCTGTATGGTATCAGAGCCCATGTCTCTAGATAACGTATCGTTCCTGTATGGTATCAGAGCCCATGTCTCTAGATAACGTATCGTTCCTGTATGGTATCAGAGCCCATGTCTCTAGATAACGTATCGTTCCTGTATGGTATCAGAGCCCATGTCTCTAGATAACGTATCGTTCCTGTATGGTATCAGATCCCATGTCTCTAGATAACGTATCGTTCCTGTATGGTAACAGAGCCCATGTCTCTAGATAACGTATCGTTCCTGTATGGCGTCCAGTGATATCCCTAGGGTGGGTGTCCTGTATGGTATCAGAGCCCATGTCTCTAGATAACGTCTCGTTCCTGTATGGTATCAGAGCCCATGTCTCTAGATAACGTATCGTTCCTGTATGGTATCAGAGCCCATGTCTCTAGATAACGTATCGTTCCTGTATGGTATCAGATCCCATGTCTCTAGATAACGTATCGTTCCTGTATGGTATCAGAGCCCATGTCTCTAGATAACGTATCGTTCCTGTATGGTATCAGAGCCCATGTCTCTAGATAACGTATCGTTCCTGTATGGTATCAGAGCCCATGTCTCTAGATAACGTATCGTTCCTGTATGGTATCAGAGCCCATGTCTCTAGATAACGTATCGTTCCTGTATGGTATCAGAGCCCATGTCTCTAGATAACGTATCGTTCCTGTATGGTATCAGAGCCCATGTCTCTAGATAACGTATCGTTCCTGTATGGTATCAGATCCCATGTCTCTAGATAACGTATCGTTCCTGTATGGTAACAGAGCCCATGTCTCTAGATAACGTATCGTTCCTGTATGGTATCAGAGCCCATGTCTCTAGATAACGTATCGTTCCTGTATGGTATCAGAGCCCATGTCTCTAGATAACGTATCGTTCCTGTATGGTATCAGAGCCCATGTCTCTAGATAACGTATCGTTCCTGTATGGTATCAGAGCCCATGTCTCTAGATAACGTATCGTTCCTGTATGGTATCAGAGCCCATGTCTCTAGATAACGTATCGTTCCTGTATGGTATCAGAGCCCATGTCTCTAGATAACGTATCGTTCCTGTATGGTATCAGAGCCCATGTCTCTAGATAACGTATCGTTCCTGTATGGTATCAGAGCCCATGTCTCTAGATAACGTATCGTTCCTGTATGGTATCAGAGCCCATGTCTCTAGATAACGTATCGTTCCTGTATGGTATCAGATCCCATGTCTCTAGATAACGTATCGTTCCTGTATGGCGTCCAGTGATATCCCAGGGTGGGTGTCCTGTATGGTATCAGAGCCCATGTCTCTAGATAACGTATCGTTCCTGTATGGCGTCCAGTGATATCCCAGGGTGGGTGTCCTGTATGGTATCAGAGCACGTCTCTAGATAACGTATCGTTCCTGTATGGTATCAGAGCCCATGTCTCTAGATAACGTATCGTACCTGTATGGTATCAGAGCCCATGTCTCTAGATAACGTATCGTTCCTGTATGGTATCAGAGCCCATGTCTCTAGATAACGTATCGTTCCTGTATGGTATCAGATCCCATGTCTCTAGATAACGTATCGTTCCTGTATGGTATCAGAGCCCATGTCTCTAGATAACGTATCGTTCCTGTATGGCGTCCAGTGATATCCCAGGGTGGGTGTCCTGTATGGTATCAGAGCCCATGTCTCTAGATAACGTATCGTTCCTGTATGGTATCAGAGCCCATGTCTCTAGATAACGTATCGTTCCTGTATGGTATCAGAGCCCATGTCTCTAGATAACGTATCGTTCCTGTATGGTATCAGAGCCCATGTCTCTAGATAACGTATCGTTCCTGTATGGTATCAGAGCCCATGTCTCTAGATAACGTATCGTTCCTGTATGGTATCAGATCCCATGTCTCTAGATAACGTATCGTTCCTGTATGGTATCAGAGCCCATGTCTCTAGATAACGTATCGTTCCTGTATGGTATCAGAGCCCATGTCTCTAGATAACGTATCGTTCCTGTATGGCGTCCAGTGATATCCCAGGGTGGGTGTCCTGTATGGTATCAGAGCACGTCTCTAGATAACGTATCGTTCCTGTATGGTATCAGAGCCCATGTCTCTAGATAACGTATCGTACCTGTATGGTATCAGAGCCCATGTCTCTAGATAACGTATCGTTCCTGTATGGTATCAGAGCCCATGTCTCTAGATAACGTATCGTTCCTGTATGGTATCAGATCCCATGTCTCTAGATAACGTATCGTTCCTGTATGGTAACAGAGCCCATGTCTCTAGATAACGTATCGTTCCTGTATGGCGTCCAGTGATATCCCAGGGTGGGTGTCCTGTATGGTATCAGAGCCCATGTCTCTAGATAACGTCTCGTTCCTGTATGGTATCAGAGCCCATGTCTCTAGATAACGTATCGTTCCTGTATGGTATCAGAGCCCATGTCTCTAGATAACGTATCGTTCCTGTATGGTATCAGATCCCATGTCTCTAGATAACGTATCGTTCCTGTATGGTATCAGAGCCCATGTCTCTAGATAACGTATCGTTCCTGTATGGTACCAGAGCCCATGTCTCTAGATAACGTATCGTTCATGTATGGTATCAGAGCCCATGTCTCTAGATAACGTATCGTTCTTGTATGGTATCAGAGCCCATGTCTCTAGATAACGTATCTTTCCTGTATGGTATCAGAGCCCATGTCTCTAGATAACGTATCGTTCCTGTATGGTATCAGAGCCCATGTCTCTAGATAACGTATCGTTCGTGTATGGTATCAGATCCCATGTCTCTAGATAACGTATCGTTCCTGTATGGTAACAGAGCCCATGTCTCTAGATAACGTATCGTTCCTGTATGGTATCAGAGCCCATGTCTCTAGATAACGTATCGTTCCTGTATGGTATCAGAGCCCATGTCTCTAGATAACGTATCGTTCCTGTATGGTATCAGAGCCCATGTCTCTAGATAACGTATCGTTCCTGTATGGTATCAGAGCCCATGTCTCTAGATAACGTATCGTTCCTGTATGGTATCAGAGCCCATGTCTCTAGATAACGTATCGTTCCTGTATGGTATCAGAGCCCATGTCTCTAGATAACATATCGTTCCTGTATGGTATCAGAGCCCATGTCTCTAGATAACGTCTCGTTCCTGTATGTTATCAGAGCCCATGTCTCTAGATAACGTATCGTTCCTGTATGGTATCAGAGCCCATGTCTCTAGATAGCGTATCGTTCCTGTATGGTATCAGATCCCATGTCTCTAGATAACGTATCGTTCCTGTATGGCGTCCAGTGATATCCCAGGGTGGGTGTCCTGTATGGTATCAGAGCCCATGTCTCTAGATAACGTATCGTTCCTGTATGGCGTCCAGTGATATCCCAGGGTGGGTGTCCTGTATGGTATCAGAGCACGTCTCTAGATAACGTATCGTTCCTGTATGGTATCAGAGCCCATGTCTCTAGATAACGTATCGTACCTGTATGGTATCAGAGCCCATGTCTCTAGATAACGTATCGTTCCTGTATGGTATCAGAGCCCATGTCTCTAGATAACGTATCGTTCCTGTATGGTATCAGATCCCATGTCTCTAGATAACGTATCGTTCCTGTATGGTAACAGAGCCCATGTCTCTAGATAACGTATCGTTCCTGTATGGCGTCCAGTGATATCCCAGGGTGGGTGTCCTGTATGGTATCAGAGCCCATGTCTCTAGATAACGTCTCGTTCCTGTATGGTATCAGAGCCCATGTCTCTAGATAACGTATCGTTCCTGTATGGTATCAGAGCCCATGTCTCTAGATAACGTGATCGTTCCTGTATGGTATCAGATCCCATGTCTCTAGATAACGTATCGTTCCTGTATGGTATCAGAGCCCATGTCTCTAGATAACGTATCGTTCCTGTATGGTATCAGAGCCCATGTCTCTAGATAACGTATCGTTCCTGTATGGTATCAGAGCCCATGTCTCTAGATAACGTATCGTTCCTGTATGGTATCAGAGCCCATGTCTCTAGATAGCGTATCGTTCCTGTATGGTATCAGAGCCCATGTCTCTAGATAACGTATCGTTCCTGTATGGTATCCAGAGCCCATGTCTCTAGATAGCGTATCGTTCCTGTATGGTATCAGATCCCATGTCTCTAGATAACGTATGCGTTCCTGTATGGTAACAGAGCCCATGTCTCTAGATAACGTATCGTCTCTGTATGGCGATCAGTAGCCCATGTCTCTAGGATAAGCGTATCGTTCCTGTATGGTATCAGAGCCCATGTCTCTAGATAGCAGTATCGTTCCTGTATGGTATCAGAGCCCATGTCTCTAGATAACGTTATCGTTCTGTATGGTATCAGAGCCCATGTCTCTAGATAACGTATCGTTCCTGTATGGTATCAGAGCCCATGTC
>NW_027032579.1:0-4920 GCF_034236695.1 Oncorhynchus nerka
GGCTATATTTACTAGATACCGTGCTGTGGAGAGGCTGAGGGCTATATTTACTAGATACCGTGCTGATGGAGAGGCTGAGGGGCTATATTTACTAGATATCGTGCTGAGGAGAGGGTAGGGGCTATATTTACTAGATACCGTGCTGAGGAGAGGCTAGGGGCTATATTTACTAGATACCGTGCTGAGGAGAGGCTAGGGGCTATATTTACTGGATACCCGTGCTCAGGAGAGGCTAGGGGGCTATATTTACTAGATACCATGCTGAGGAGAGGCTAGGGGCTATATTTACTAGATACTGTGCTGAGGAGAGGCTAGGGGCTATATTTACTAGATACCGTGCTGAGGAGAGGCTAGGGGGCTATATTTACTAGTTACCGTGCTGTGGAGAGGCTAGGGGCTATATTTACTAGTTACCGTGCTGTGGAGAGGCTAGGGGCTATATTTACTAGATACCGTGCTGAGGAGAGGCTAGGGGCTATATTTACTAGATACCGTGCTGTGGAGAGGCTAGGGGCTATATTTACTAGATACCGTGCTGTGGAGAGGCTAGGGGCTATATTTACTAGATACCGTGCTGTGGAGAGGCTAGGGGGCTATATTTACTGGAACCCGTACTGAGGAGAGAGCTAGGGGATATATTTACTAGATACCGTGCTGAGGAGAGGCTAGGGGGCTATATTTACTGGAACCCGTACTGAGGAGAGGCTAGGGGGCTATATTTACTAGAAACCGTGCTGAGGAGAGGCTAGGGGGCTATATTTACTGGAACCCGTACTGAGGAGAGGCTAGGGGCTATATTTACTAGATACTGTGCTGTGGAGAGGCTAGGGGCTATATTTACTGGAACCCGTAATGAGGAGAGGCTAGGGGCTATATTTACTAGAACCCGTGCTGAGGAGAGGCTAGGGGGCTATATTTACTAGATACCGTGCTGAGGAGAGGCTAGGGGGCTATATTTACTAGATACCGTGCTGAGGAGAGGCTAGGGGCTATATTTACTAGATACCGTGCTGAGGAGAGGCTAGGGGCTATATTTACTAGATACCGTGCTGAGGAGAGGCTAGGGGCTATATTTACTAGATACCGTGCTGAGGAGAGGCTAGGGGGCTATATTTACTAGATACCGTGCTGAGGAGAGGCTAGGGGGCTATATTTACTAGATACCGTGCTGTGGAGAGGCTAGGGGGCTATATTTACTAGATACCGTGCTGAGGAGAGGCTAGGGGGCTATATTTACTAGATACCGTGCTGAGGAGAGGCTAGGGGCTATATTTACTAGATACCGTGCTGAGGAGAGGCTAGGGGCTATATTTACTAGATACCGTGCTGAGGAGAGGCTAGGGGCTATATTTACTAGATACCGTGCTGTGGAGAGGCTAGGGGGCTATATTTACTAGATACCGTGCTGTGGAGAGGCTAGGGGGCTATATTTACTAGATACCGTGCTGTGGAGAGGCTAGGGGGCTATATTTACTAGATACCGTGCTGAGAAGAGGCTAGGGGCTATATTTACTAGATACCGTGCTGAGGAGAGGCTAGGGGGCTATATTTACTAGATACCGTGCTGAGGAGAGGCTAGGGGGCTATATTTACTAGATACCGTGCTGTGGAGAGGCTAGGGGGCTATATTTACTAGATACCGTGCTGAGGAGAGGCTAGGGGCTATATTTACTAGATACCGTGCTGAGGAGAGGCTAGGGGCTATATTTACTAGATACCGTGCTGTGGAGAGGCTAGGGGCTATATTTACTAGATACCGTGCTGAGGAGAGGCTAGGGGGCTATATTTACTAGATACCGTGCTGAGGAGAGGCTAGGGGCTATATTTACTAGATACCGTGCTGAGGAGAGGCTAGGGGCTATATTTACTAGATACCGTGCTGAGGAGAGGCTAGGGGCTATATTTACTAGATACCGTGCTGAGGAGAGGCTAGGGGCTATATTTACTAGATACCGTGCTGAGGAGAGGCTAGGGGGCTATATTTACTAGATACCGTGCTGAGGAGAGGCTAGGGGGCTATATTTACTAGATACCGTGCTGAGGAGAGGCTAGGGGCTATATTTACTAGATACTGTGCTGAGGAGAGGCTAGGGGCTATATTTACTAGATACCGTGCTGAGGAGAGGCTAGGGGCTATATTTACTAGATACCGTGCTGTGGAGAGGCTAGGGGGCTATATTTACTAGATATCGTGCTGAGGAGAGGGTAGGGGCTATATTTACTAGATACTGTGCTGAGGAGAGGCTAGGGGGCTATATTTACTAGATACCGTGCTGAGGAGAGGCTAGGGGGCTATATTTACTGGAACCCGTGCTCAGGAGAGGCTAGGGGGCTATATTTACTAGATACCATGCTGAGGAGAGGCTAGGGGCTATATTTACTAGATACTGTGCTGAGGAGAGGCTAGGGGCTATATTTACTAGATACCGTGCTGAGGAGAGGCTAGGGGGCTATATTTACTAGTTACCGTGCTGTGGAGAGGCTAGGGGCTATATTTACTAGTTACCGTGCTGTGGAGAGGCTAGGGGCTATATTTACTAGATACCGTGCTGAGGAGAGGCTAGGGGCTATATTTACTAGATACCGTGCTGTGGAGAGGCTAGGGGGCTATATTTACTAGATACCGTGCTGTGGAGAGGCTAGGGGCTATATTTACTAGATACCGTGCTGTGGAGAGGCTAGGGGGCTATATTTACTGGAACCCGTACTGAGGAGAGGCTAGGGGATATATTTACTAGATACCGTGCTGAGGAGAGGCTAGGGGCTATATTTACTGGAACCCGTACTGAGGAGAGGCTAGGGGGCTATATTTACTAGAAACCGTGCTGAGGAGAGGCTAGGGGGCTATATTTACTGGATACCCGTACTGAGGAGAGGCTAGGGGCTATATTTACTAGATACTGTGCTGTGGAGAGGCTAGGGGCTATATTTACTGGAACCCGTAATGAGGAGAGGCTAGGGGGCTATATTTACTGGATACCCGTGCTGAGGAGAGGCTAGGGGCTATATTTACTAGATACCGTGCTGAGGAGAGGCTAGGGGGCTATATTTACTAGATACCGTGCTGAGGAGAGGCTAGGGGCTATATTTACTAGATACCGTGCTGAGGAGAGGCTAGGGGCTATATTTACTAGATACCGTGCTGAGGAGAGGCTAGGGGCTATATTTACTAGATACCGTGCTGAGGAGAGGCTAGGGGCTATATTTACTAGATACCGTGCTGAGGAGAGGCTAGGGGCTATATTTACTAGATACCGTGCTGTGGAGAGGCTAGGGGAGCTATATTTGGAATACCGTGCTGAGGAGAGAGCTAGGGGCTATATTACCAGATACCGTGCTGAGGAGAGGCTAGGGGCTATATTTACTGGAACCCGTGCTGAGGGAGGCTAGGGGGCTATATTTACTGATACCGTGTGAGGGAGGCTAGGGCTATATTTACTGGAACCCGTACTGAGGAAGCTAGGGGGCTATATTTACTAGATACCGTGCTGAGGAGGCTAGGGGGCTATATTTTAGATACCGTGCTGAGGAGAAACTAGGGCTATATTTTAGATACCGTGCTGAGGAGAGGCTAGGGGGCTATATTTACTAGATACCGTGCTGAGGAGAGGCTAGGGGCTATATTTACTAGATACCGTGCTGAGGAGGCTAGGAGCTATATTTACCAGATATATGCTGAGGAGGCTAGAGGGCTATATTTACTAGATACCGTGCTGAGGAGAAGGCTAGGGAGCTATATTACTAGAATGCCGTGCTGAGAAGGCTAGGGCTATTTACTAGATACCGTGCTGAGAGGAGGCTAGGGGCTATATTTTTAGATACCGTGCTGAGGAGAGGCTAGGGAGCTATATTGCAGATACCGTGCTGAGGAGAGGCTAGGGGCTATATTTACTAGATACCGTGCTGAGGAGGCTAGGGGCTATATTACTAGATACCGTGCTGTGGAGAGGCTAGGGGGCTATATTTTCTAGATACTGTGCTGAGGAGAGGCTAGGGGCTATATTTACTAGATACCGTGCTGAGGAGAGGCTAGGGGCTATATTTACTGGATACCCGTGCTGAGGAGAGGCTAGGGGCTATATTTACTAGATACCGTGCTGTGGAGAGGCTAGGGGGCTATATTTACTAGATATCGTGCTGAGGAGAGGGTAGGGGGCTATATTTACTAGATACTGTGCTGAGGAGAGGCTAGGGGGCTATATTTACTAGATACCGTGCTGAGGAGAGGCTAGGGGGCTATATTTACTGGAACCCGTGCTGAGGAGAGGCTAGGGGGCTATATTTACTAGATACCATGCTGAGGAGAGGCTAGGGGCTATATTTACTAGATACTGTGCTGAGGAGAGGCTAGGGGCTATATTTACTAGATACCGTGCTGAGGAGAGGCTAGGGGGCTATATTTACTAGTTACCGTGCTGTGGAGAGGCTAGGGGCTATATTTACTAGTTACCGTGCTGTGGAGAGGCTAGGGGGCTATATTTACTAGATACCGTGCTGAGGAGAGGCTAGGGGGCCATATTTACTAGGATACCGTGCTGTGGAGAGGCTAGGGGGCTATATTTACTAGATACCGTGCTGTGGAGAGGCTAGGGGGCTATATTTACTAGATACCGTGCTGTGGAGAGGCTAGGGGGCTATATTTACTAGAACCCGTACTGAGGAGAGGCTAGGGATATATTTACTAGATACCGTGCTGAGGAGAGGCTAGGGGGCTATATTTACTGGATACCCGTACTGAGGAGAGGCTAGGGAGCTATATTTACTAGAATACCGTGCTGAGGAGAGGCTAGGGGCTATATTTACTGGATACCCGTACTGAGGAGAGGCTAGGGGCTATATTTACTAGATACCGTGCTGTGGAGAGGCTAGGGGCTATATTTACTGGATACCGTGCTGAGGAGAGGCTAGGGGCTATATTTA
>NW_027032580.1:0-4921 GCF_034236695.1 Oncorhynchus nerka
TGTTCATGACACATCAGTGACATGGCAGGAGGACAATTACTGCTTCGCATACAAGCCAGTGAATTCTATGCGTTACAGCTGGATGAGTCAACAGACGAGGTGGGCCTGGCACAGCTCCTGGTATATGTCTGTTACATTTATGGAGGGTAAATTAAGGAAGACATCCTCTTCTGCAAACCACTGGAAACCAGGACAAGAGGAGAGGATATTTTTTAAGTACTGGACAGCTTTGTGACATCAAATGGACTTGATGTGTTGGTATCTGTACTGATGGCGCAAAACCATGACAGGGAGACATAGTGGAGTGGTAACGGGCGTGCAAGCAGTTGCTCCCAAGTCCACTTGTACACTGCAGTATCCACCTAGAAGCTCTTGGGTCAACTGCAGTATCCACTGAGAGGCTCTTGGGTCAACTGCAGCATCCACCTAGAGGCTCTTGGGTAGACTGCAGTATCCACTGAGAGGCTCTTGGGTACACTGCAGCATCCACTGAGAGGCTCTTGGGTAGACTGCAGCATCCACCTAGAGGCTCTTGGGTAGACTGCAGTATCCACTGAGAGGCTCTTGGGTAGACTGCAGCATCCACCTAGAGGCTCTTGGGTAGACTGCAGCATCCACCTAGAGGCTCTTGGGTACACTGTAGTATCCACCTAGAGGCTCTTGGGTACACTGTAGCATCCACCTAGAGGCTCTTGGGTACACTGCAGCATCCACTGAGAGGGTCTTGGGTAGACTGCAGCATCCACTGAGAGGGTCTTGGGTACACTGCAGCATCCACTGAGAGGCTCTTGGGTACACTGCAGTATCCACCTAGAAGCTCTTGGGTACACTGCAGCATCCACCTAGAGGCTCTTGGGTACACTGCAGTATCCCTGAGGAGGCTCTTGGGTACACTGCAGCATCCACTGAGAGGCTCTTGGGTACACTGCAGTATCCACTGAGAGGCTCTTGGGTACACTGTAGTATCCACCTAGAGGCTCTTGGGTAGACTGCAGCATCCACCTAGAGGCTCTTGGGTACACTGTAGTATCCACCTAGAGGCTCTTGGGTACACTGTAGCATCCACCTAGAGGCTCTTGGGTACACTGCAGCATCCACTGAGAGGGTCTTGGGTAGACTGCAGCATCCACTGAGAGGGTCTTGGGTACACTGCAGCATCCACTGAGAGGCTCTTGGGTACACTGCAGTATCCACCTAGAAGCTCTTGGGTACACTGCAGCATCCACCTAGAGGCTCTTGGGTACACTGCAGTATCCACTGAGAGGCTCTTGGGTACACTGCAGCATCCACTGAGAGGCTCTTGGGTACACTGCAGTATCCACTGAGAGGCTCTTGGGTACACTGTAGTATCCACCTAGAGGCTCTTGGGTAGACTGCAGCATCCACCGAGAGGCTCTTGGGTACACTGCAGCATCCACCGAGAGGCTCTTGGGTAGACTGTAGTATCCACAGAGAGGCTCTTGGGTAGACTGTAGTATCCACAGAGAGGCTCTTGGGTAGACTGTAGTATCCACCGAGAGGCTCTTGCTGCCAAGGGAATGCCTGACAGCTTGAAAGACGTTCTGGACACTACAGTGAAAATGGTTAACTTTGTTAAAGCAAGGCCCCTGAACTCTCGTGTATTTGCTCAATTGTGAAATGATATGGGCAGCGACCATGTAACGCTTTTACAACATACAGAAATGCGCTGGTTATCAAGAGGTAAAGTATTGACACGTATTTTTGAATTGAGAGACGAGCTTAAAGTTTTCTTTACTGACCATAATTGTCACTTGTCTGACCGTTTGCATGATGACTAGTTTCTGACACGACTGGCCTGTCTGGGTGATGTTTTTTCTCGCCTGAATGATCTGAATCTAGGATTACAGGGACTCTCCGCAACTATATTCAATGTGCGGAACAGAATTGAGGATATGATTGAGCTCTTCTCTGTCTGCATTAACAAGGACATCACACAGGTCTTTTCATCATTGTATGATTTTTTTGTGTGCAATTGAACTCAAGCTTACGGACAATGTCAAATGTGATATAGCGAAGCACCTGAGTGAGTTGGGTGTGCAATTATGCAGGTACTTTCCCGAAACGGACGACACAAACAACTGGATTCGTTGTCCCTTTCATGCCCTGCCTCCAGTCCACTTACAGTTCGATATCTGAACAAGAGAGCTGCATCGAAACTGTAACAAGCGGTTCTGTGAAAATTTAATCAGAAGCCACTGCCAGATTTCTGGATTGGGCAGAGTAAGATTCTTGCCTTGGCAAATCACGCTGTTAGGACACTGATGCCCTTTGCCACCACGTACCTATGTGAGAGTGGATTCTCTGCCCTCACTATTATGAAGACTAAATACAGGCACAGACTGTGTGGAATTATTTAAGACTGAGTTTCTCCAATACAACCCAACATTGCAGAGTTACGGTTGAAGTCTGAAGTTTACATACACCTTAGCCAAATGCATTTAAACTCAGTTTTTCTCAATTCCTGACATTTAATCCTCATAAAAATTCCCTCTCTTAGGTCAGTTAGGATCACCACTATTTTAAGAATGTGAAATGTCAGAATAATAGTAGAGAGAATTATTTATTTCAGCTTTTATTTCATTCATCACAAGTTTACATACACTAAATTAGTATTAGGTAGTGTTGTCTTTAGATTGTTTAACTTGGGTCAATCATTTCGGGTTGCCTTCCACGAGCTTCCCACAATAAGTTGGGTGAATTTTGGCCCATTCCTCCTGACAGAGCTGGTGTAACTGTATCAGGTTTGTAGGCCTCCTTGCTCACACACGCTTTTTCAGTTCTGCCCACAAATTTTCTATAGGATTGAGGTCAGGGCTTTGTGATGGCCACTCCAATACCTTGACTTTGTTGTCCTTAAGCATTTTGCTACAACTTTGGAAGTATGCTTGGGGTCATTGTCCATTTGGAAGACCCATTTGAGACCAAGCTTTAACTTCCTGACTGATGTCTTGAGATGTTGCTTCAATATATCCACATAATTTTGCACCCTCATGATGCCATCTATTTTGTGAAGTGCACCAGTCCCTATTGCAGCAAAGCACCCCCACAACATGATGCTGCCACCCCCTGCTTCACGGTTGGGAAGGTGTTCTTCGGCTTACAAGCGTCTCCCTTTTTCCTCCAAACATAACCATGGTCATTATGGCCAAACAGTTCTATTTTTGTTTCATCAGACCAGAGGACATTTCTCCAAAAAGTACGATCTTTGTCCCCATGTGCAGTTGCAAACCGTAGGCTTTTTATGGCTGTTTTGGAGCAGTGGCTTCTTCCTTGCTGAGCGGCCTTTCAGGTCATGTCGATATAGGACTCGTTTTACTGTGGATATAGATACATTTGTACCTGTTTCCTCCAGCATCTTCACAAGGTCATTTGCTGCTGTTCTAGGATTGATTTGCACTTTTCACACCAAAGTACGTTGATCTCTAGGAGACAGAATGTGTCTCCTTCCTGAGCGGTATGACAGCTACGTGGTCCCATGGTGTTTATACTTGCATACTATTGTTTGTACAGGTGACGTGGTACCTTCAGGTGTTTGGAAATTGCTCCCAAGGATGAACCAGACTTGTGGAGGTCTACAATTCTTTTTCTGAGGTCTTGGCTGATTTAGCAAAGAGGCACTGAGTTTGAAGGTAGGCCTTAAAATACATCCACAGGTAAACCCCTAATTGACTCAAATGTTGTCAATTAGCCTATCAGAAGCATCTAAAGCCATGACATCATTTTCTGGAATTTTCCAAGCTGTTTAAAGGCACAGTCAACTTAGTGTATGTAAACTTCTGACCCACTGGAATTGTGATACAGTGAAAGTGAAATAATCTGTCTGTAAACAATTGTTGAAAAGATTACTTGTGTCATGCACAAAGTAGATGTCCTAACTGACTTGCCAAAACTATAGTTTGTTAACAAGAAATTTGTGAAGTGGTTGAAAAACAAGTTTTAATGACTTCAACCTGAGTGTATGTAAACTTCTGACTTCAACTGTATGTGTATCTTTTCCTTCTCATTAACCTGTGGTGAGTTATTCACAATTTTCAATGAACAAATAAAGTTTAATATGTAAAATGGTTAAATAAAGAGCAACATTATTGATTATTATTATTATTAGCTCTTTGTCTCAACACCGAGCCTGGTTGAGACAAAACCTCACACTCATTCTTATGTTTAATAAATGTATAGTATAGTATAGTGTGTGTGGCAGGCTTACAATGATGGCAAAAAAACAACATTTGAGGGTGTGCTGACCCTGGTGCTAGAGGGGGTACAGCTGACCCTGGTGCTAGAGGGGGTACAGCTGACCCTGGTGCTAGAGGGGGTACAGCTGACCCTGGTGCTAGAGGGGGTACAGCTGACCCTGGTGCTAGAGGGGGTACAGCTGACCCTGGTGCTAGAGGGACAGCAGACCCTGGTGCTAGAGGGGCCACAGCTGACCTGGTGCTAGAGGGGTACAGCTGACCCTGGTGCTAGAGGGGTACAGCTGACCCTGGTGCTAGAGGGGGTACAGCAGACCCTGGTGCTAGAGAGTACAGCTGACCCTGGTGCTAGAGGGAGTACAGCTGACCTAGTGCTAGAGGGTACAGCTGACCCTGGTGCTAGAGGTACAGCTGACCCTGGTGCTAGAGGGGTACAGCTGACCCTGGTGCTAACTAGAGGGTACAGCCCCAGCCCTGGTGCTAGAGGGGGAGTACAGCTGACCCTGGTGCTAGAGGGGTACAGCTGACCCTGAACTAACTAGAGAGTACAGCTGACCCTGGTGCTAGAGGTACAGCTGACCCTGGTGCTAGAGGGGGTACAGCTGACCCTGGTGCTAGAGGGTACAGCTGACCCTGGTGCTAGAGGGGGTACAGCTGACCCTGGTGCTAGAGGGGTACAGCTGACCCTGGTGCTAGAGGGGGTACAGCTG
>NW_027032581.1:0-4921 GCF_034236695.1 Oncorhynchus nerka
AGCGATCGGTTAGCTGCTCGGATAGCTGATGTTTGAAGTTGGTGAGGGAGATAAAACTCCAACTTCAGCGATTTTGCAGTTCGTTCCAGTCACAGGCAGCAGAGTACTGGAACGAAAGGCGGCCAAATGAGGTGTTGGCTTTAGGGATGATCAGTGAGATACACCTGCTGGAGCGCGTGCTACGGATGGGTGTTGCCATCGTGACCAGTGAACTGAGATAAGGCGGAGCTTTACCTAGCATGGACTTGTAGATGACCTGGAGCCAGTGGGTCTGGCGAACGAATATGTAGCGAGGGCCAGCCGACTAGAGCATACAAGTCGCAGTGGTGGGTGGTATAAGGTGCTTTGGTGACAAAACGGATGGCACTATGATAGACTGCATCCAGTTTGCTGAGTAGAGTGTTGAAGCCATTTTGTAGATGACATCGCCGAAATCGAGGATCGGTAGGATAGTCAGTTTTACTAGGGTAAGCTTGGCGGCGTGAGTGAAGGAGGCTTTGTTGCGGAATAGAAAGCCGACTCTGATTTGATTTTCGATTGGAGATGTTTGATGTGAGTCTGAAGGAGAGTTTGCAGTCTAGCCAGACACCTAGGTACTTATAGATGTCCACATATTCAAGGTCGGAACCATCCAGGGTGGTGATGCTAGTCGGGCATGCGGGTGCAGGCAGCGATCGGTTGAAAAGCATGCATTTGGTTTTACCGTTTAAGAGCAGTTGGAGGCCACGGAAGGAGTGCTGTATGGCATTGAAGCTCGTTTGAGGTTAGATAGCACAGTGTCCAATGACGGGCCGAAAGTATATAGAATGGTGTCGCCTGGCAGAGGTGATCAGGGAATCGCCCGCAGCAAGAGCAACATCATTGATATATACAGAGAAAAGAGTCGGCCCGAGAATTGAACCCTGTGGCACCCCCATAGAGACTGCCAGAGGACCGGACAGCATGCCCTCCGATTTGACACACTGAACTCTGTCTGCAAAGTAATTGGTGAACCAGGCAAGGCAGTCATCCGAGAAACCGAGGCTATTGAGTCTGCCGATAAGAATATGGTGATTGACAGAGTCGAAAGCCTGGCGAGGCCGATGAAGACGGCTGCACAGTACTGTCTTTTATCGATGGCGGTTATGATATCGTTTAGTACCTTGAGCGTGGCTGAGGTGCACCCGTGACCGCCCGAAACCAGATTGCACAGCTGAGAAGGTACGGTGGATTCGAGATGGTCAGTGACCTGTTTGTTGACTTTGCTTTCGAAGACCTTAGATAGGCAGGGCAGGATGGATATATAGGTCTATAGCAGTTTGGGTCCAGGGTGTTCCCTTTGAAGAGGGGGATGACTGCGGCAGCTTTCCAATCCTGGGGATCTCAGACGATATGAAAGAGAGGTTGAACAGGCTGGTAATAGGGCTGCGACAATGGCGGCAGATAGTTTCAGAAATAGAGGGTCCAGATTGTCAAGCCCAGCTGATTTGTACGGGTCCAGGTTTTGCAGCTCTTCAGAACATCTGCTATCTGGATTTGGGTAAAGGAGAACCTGGAGAGGCTTGGGCGAGAGCTGCGGGGGGGGCGGAGCTGTTGGCCGAGGTTGGAGTAGCCAGGCGGAAGGCATGGCCAGCCGTTGAGAAGTGCTTATTGAAGTTTTCGATAATCATGGATTTATCGGGTGGAGACCGTGTTACCTAGCCTCAGTGCAGTGGGCAGCTGGGAGGAGGTGCTCTTGTTCTTATGGACTTTCACAGTGTCCCAGAACTTTGGAGTTGGAGCTACAGGATGCAAACTTTGCCTGAAGAAGCTGGCTCCTTAGTTTTCCTGATCGACTGCGTGAAGCTGGTTCCTGACTTCCTGAACAGTTGCATATCACGGGGCTATTCGATGCTATTGCAGTCCGCCACAGGATGTTTTTGTGCTGGTCGAGGGCAGTCAGGTCTGGAGGAACTAAGGGGGCTGTATCTGTTCTTGGTTCTGCATTTTTTTGAACGGAGCATGCTTATCTAAAATGGTGAGGAAGTTACTTTTAAAGAATGACCAGGCATCCTCAACTGACGGATGAGGTCAATGTCCTTCCAGGATACCCGGGCCAGGTCGATTAGAAAGGCCTGCTCACAGAAGTGTTTTTTAGGGAGCGCTTTGACAGTGATGAGGGGTGGTCGTTGATCATGGCTCCGTGGCGGATACAGGCAATGAGGCAGTGATCGCTGAGATCCTGGTTGAAGACAGCTTGAGGTGTATTTGAGGCCAGTTGGTCAGATGACGCCTATGAGGGTGCCCTTGTTTACAGAGTTAGGTTGTACCTGGTGGGTTCCTTGATGATTTGAGTGAGATTGAGGCATCTTAGCTTACATTGTAGGGACTTGCCGGGTGTTAAGCATATCCCAAAGTTTAGGTCACCGAACAGAACAAACTCTGAAGCCAGGATGGGGGCCATCAATTCACAAATGGTGTCCAGGGCACAGCTGGGAGCCGAGGGTGGTCGGTAGCAGGCGGCAACAGTGAGACTTATTTCTGGAGAGAGTAATTTTCAAAATTAGTAGTTCGAACTGTTTGGGTATGGACCTGGAAAGTATGACATTACTTTGCAGGCTATCTCTGCAGTAGACTGCAACTCCGCCCCTTTGGCAGTTCTATCTTGACGGAAGATGTTATAGTTGGGTATGGAAATCTCTGAATTTTTGGTGGCCTTCCTGAGCCAGGATTCAGACACGGCAAGGACATCAGGGTTAGCAGAGTGTGCTAAAGCAGTGAGTAAAACAAACTTAGGGAGGAGGCTTCTGATGTTGACATGCATAAAACCAAGGCTTTTTCGATCACAGAAGTCAACAAATGAGGGTACCTGGGGACATGCAGGGCCTGGGTTTACCTCCACATCACCCGCGGAACAGAGAAGGAGTAGTATGAGGGTGCGGCTAAAGGCTATCAAAACTGGTCGCCTAGAGCGTTGGGGGCAGAGGATAAGAGGAGCAGGTTTCTGGGCATGGTAGAATATATTCAGGGCATAATGCGCAGACAGGGGTATGGTGGGGTGCGGGTACAGCGGAGGTAGGCCCAGGCACTGGGTGATGATGAGAGGTTGTATCTCTGGACATGCTGGTTGTAATGGGTGAGGTCACCGCATGTGTGGGAGGTGGGACAAAGGAGGTAACAGGGGTATGCAGAGTGGGTCTAGGGGCTCCATTGTGAACTAAAACAATGATAACTAACCTGAACAACAGTATACAAGGCATATTGACATCTGAGAGAGACATACAGCGAGGCATACAGTAATCACAGGTGTTGAATTTGGAAAGCTAGCTAAAAACAGTAGGCGAGGCTAATCCGCTTAGCACAACAAACAGCAGGTAAAATGGCGTTGACTAGGCAACTGGGCCGACAGGTAAAACAAACAAGCAGAAAGGAGTACCGTGATTAATGGACAGTCCAGCGTGCGTCAGCTATGTAGCCAAGAGATCAGTGTCCAGGGGGCAGCGGTGGATGGGCAGGAAGCTGGGCTGGCGAGTGTTATCCAGGTTTTTAAAAAACTAACAATGACTAAATAGCTTGTAGCTAGTTAGCTGGTTAGCGTCTGGAGGTTCTTGATGTGTCATAAAAATAAAAATAAGAGTAAAAGTAATAGCGATTCCGTATCACATTGGGTGAGGCAGGTTTCCGGAAGGTATAAACAAATTAAAAATCAAAAAGAGATAGAAAGTAAATGTGGGTCAGAGAGTGATTGGGACGCGGTGGTTCAGACGGTTAGCAGGCCTGTGCTAACAAGCTAACAGCTCGTAGGCCCGAGCTAGACAAGGTAGCAGTTAGCGGACCGGAGCTTGACAAGCTAGCCGTTAGCAGGCCGAATTAGCAAGCAGGGAGATAGCGAGGGCTAGAGAGTTAACCTTTGGGGGACGTCGCGATGGGGTGAGTCTGTTTATTCCTCTTCATGCGGTGACATCGACAGACCGGTCGTGGGCCCGGGTAATTGTAGCCCAGGAGTATGCTACAGGTGCTCTAGTACGCTAGGTGAGCTGGAGATAGCCGATTCAGAAAGCTCTCAAGCGGGCCTTGGCCAGATGATCTTTGGCGATGCCGCAGCGGAAAAGCCTGTTGAAACCCCGGACGATTATGTCGGCGGACCAGTCGATGGATCGCGGGTCTGTCGGCAGTAGAGGGTCCAGGCCAATTGGCAAAATAGGTATTGTTGGACCTCTTCGGCTAGTCGGGAGATGGGCTTAGCTATAACATTTAACATTTAACATTTAAGTCATTTAGCAGACGCTCTTATCCAGAGCGACTTACAAATTGGTGCATTCACCTTATGACCTCCAGTGGAACAGTAGTGCATCTAAATCTTTTCAGGGGAGGGGGGGTGAGAAGGATTACTTTATCCTATCCTAGGTATTCCTTAAAGAGGTGGGTTTCAGGTGTCTCCCGGAAGGTGGTGATTGACTCCGCCTGTCCTGGCGCCGTGAGGGAGTTTGTTCCACCATTGGGGGCCAGAGCAGCGAACAGTTTTGACTGGGCTGAGCGGGAACTGTACTTCCCTCAGTGGTAGGGAGGCGAGCAGGCCAGAGGTGGATGAACGCAGTGCCCTTGTTTGGGTGTAGGCCTGATCAGAGCCTGGAGGTACTGAGGTGCCGTTCCCCTCACAGCCCGTAGGCAAGCACCATGGTCTTGTAGCGGATGCGAGCTTCAACTGGAAGCCAGTGAGGGAGCGGAGGAGCGGGTGACGTGGAGAGAACTCTGGGGGCTGCTGAACACCAGACGGGCTGCTGCCTGGGATGAGCTGTAGGGCTTAATGGCACAGGCAGGAGCCCAGCCACTAGCGCGAGCTGCAGTAATCCAGACGGAGATGACAAGTGCCTGGATTAGGACCTGCGCCCGCTCCTGTGTGAGGCAGGGTCGCACTCTGGCAGGATGTTGTAGAGCATGAACCTACAGGAACGGGCCACCG
>NW_027032582.1:0-4921 GCF_034236695.1 Oncorhynchus nerka
TATCACAGTAAGAGTTGTAACTCCTTCCCCTAGATGCTCCCTCACAGTGGGTCATATCACAGTAAGAGTTGTAACTCCTTCCCCTAGATGTTCCCTCACAGTGGGTCATATCACAGTAAGAGTTGTAACTCCTTCCCCTAGATCCTCCTCACAGTGGGAGCATCACAGTAAGAGTTGTACCTCCTTCCCTAGATGCTCCTCACAATGGGAGCATCACAGTAAGAGTTGTAACTCCTTCCCCTAGATGCTCCCCTCACAGTGGGTCATATCACAGTAAGAGTTGTACCTCCTTCCCCTAGATGCTCCTCACAGTGGGTCATATCACAGTAAGAGTTGTAACTCCTTCCCCTAGATGCTCCTCACAGTGGGTCATATCACAGTAAGAGTTGTAACTCCTTCCCCTAGATGCTCCCTCACAGTGGGTCATATCACAGTAAGAGTTGTAACTCCTTCCCCTAGATGCTCCCTCACAGTGGGTCATATCACAGTAAGAGTTGTAACTCCTTCTCCCAGATGCTCCTCACAGTAACAGCACTACAATAAGAGGTGTAACTCCTTCCCCTAGATGCTCCCTCACAGTGGGTCATATCAGTAAGAGTTGTAACTCCTTCCCTAGATGCTCCTCACAGTGGGTCATATCACAGTAAGAGTTGTAAACTCCTTCCCTAGATGCTCCTCACAGTGGGAGTATCACAGTAAGAGTTGTAACTCTTCCCTGATGTTCCTCACAGTGGTCATATCACGTAAGAGTTGTAACTCCTTCCTGATGCTCCTCACAGTGGGAGCATCACAGGCAGGCACCTTCCCTAGATGTTCCTCACAGTGGGTCATATCACAGTAAGAGTTGTAACTCCTTCCCCCTAGATGCTCCTCACAGTGGTCATATCACAGTCAGAGCAACCTCTTCCCACTAGATGCTCCCTAACAGTGGGTCATAATACAGTAAGAGTTGTAACTCCTTCCCTAGATGCTCCTCACAGTGGGTCATATCACAGTAAGAGTTGCAACTCCTTCCCTAGATGCTCCCTCACAGTGGGTCATATCACAGTAAGAGTTGGCACTCCTTCCCTAGATGTTCCCTCACAGTGGGTCATATCACAGTAAGAGTTGTAACCTTTCCCTTGTGATGTTCCTCACAGTGGGTCATATCACAGTAAGAGTTGTAACTCCTTCCCCCTAGATGCTCCTCACAGTGGGTCATATCACAGTAAGAGCTGTAACTCTTCCCTAGATGCTCCTCACAGTGGGTCATATCACAGTAAGAGTTGTAACTCCTTCCCCTAGATGTTCCTCACAGTGGGTCATATCACAGTAAGAGTTGTAACTCCTTCCCCTAGATGCTCCTCACAGTGGTCATATCACAGTAAGAGTTGTAACTCCTTCCCCTAGATGCTCCCTCACAGTGGGTGATATCACAGTAAGAGTTGTAACTCCTTCCCCTAGATGTTCCCTCACAGTGGGTCACATCACAGTAAGAGTTGTACTCCTTCCCCCTAGATGCTCCTCACAGTGGGTCATATCACAGTAAGAGTGTAACTCCTTCCCCTAGATGTTCCTCACAGTGGGTCATATCACAGTAAGAGTTGTAACTCCTTCCCCTAGATGCTCCCTCACAGTGGGTCATATCACAGGTCAGAGTTGTAACTCCTTCCCCCTAGATGCTCCCTCACAGTGGGCACAGTAAGAGTTGTAACTCCTTCCCCCTAGATGTTCCCTCACAGTGGGTCATATCACAGTAAGAGTTGTAATCCTTCCCCCTAGATGCTCCCTCACAGTGGGTCATATCACAGTAAGAGTTGTAACTCCTTCCCCCTAGATGCTCCCTCACAGTGGGTCCTATCACAGTAAGAGTTGTAACTCCTTCCCCCTAGATGCTCCCTCACAGTGGGTCATATCACAGTCAGAGTTGTAACTCCTTCCCCTAGATGCTCCTCACAGTGGGTCATAATACAGGGTAACTCCTTCCCTAGATGCTCCTCATCATATCACAGTAAGAGTTGTAACTCCTTCCCCTAGATGCTCCCTCACAGTGGGTCATATCACAGTAAGAGTTGTAACTCCTTCCCCTAGATGCTCCTCACAGTGGGTCATATCACAGTAAGAGTTGTAACTCCTTCCCCTAGATGTTCCCTCACAGTGGGTCATATCACAGTAAGAGTTGTAACTCCTTCCCCTAGATGCTCCCTCACAGTGGGGTCATATCACAGTAAGAGTTGTAGATGCTCCTCAACTCCTTCCCCTAGATGTTCCCTCACAGTGGGTCATATCACAGTAAAGAGTTGTAACTCCTTCCCCCTAGATGTTCCTCACAGTGGGTCATATCACAGTAAGAGTTGTAACTCCTTCCCCTAGATGCCCCTCACAGTGGGTCATATCACAGTAAGAGTTGTAACTCCTTCCCTAGATGCTCCTCACAGTGGGTCATATCACAGTAAGAGTTGTAACCTTCCCTAGATGTTCCTCCAGTGGGTCCATCACAGTAAGAGGTGCTTTCCCAGATGCTCCCTCACAGTGGGACATATCACAGTAAGAGTTGTAACTCCTTCCCCTAGATGTTCCCTCACAGTGGGTCATATCACAGTAAGAGTTGTACCTCTCCCTAGATGCTCCCTCACAGTGGGTCATCCAGTAAGAGTTGTTCCCCCTAGATGCTCCTCACAGTGGGTCATATCACAGTAAGAGGTGTAACTCCTTCCCCTAGATGCTCCCTCACAGTGGGTCATATCACAGTAGAGTTGCAACTCCTTCCCCTAGATGCTCCTCACAGTGGGTCTCAGTAAGAGTTGTAACTCCTTCCCCTAGATGTTCCCTCACAGTGGGTCATATCACAGTAAGAGTTGTAACTTCCCCTAGATGCTCCCCTCACAGTGGGTCATATCACAGTAAGATGCTCCCTCACAGTGGGTCATATCACAGTAAGAGTTGTAACTTCCCTAGATGTTTCCAGTGGGTCCCTAAGAGTTGCTCCTAGATGTTCCTCACAGTGGGTCATATCACAGTAAGAGTTGTAACTCCTTCCCCCTAGATGTTCCCTCGCCAGTGGGTCATATCACAGTAAGAGTTGTAACTCCTTTCCCCTAGATGCTCCCTCACAGTGGGACATATCACAGTAAGAGTTGTAACTCCTCTTTAGATGTTCCCTCACAGTGGGTCATATCACAGTAAGAGATGTCCCTTCCCCTAGATGTTCCTCACAGTGGGTCATATCACAGTCAGAGTTGTAACTCCTTCCCCTAGATGCTCCCTCACAGTGGGTCATATCACAGTAAGAGGTGTAACTCCTTCCCAGATGTTCCCTCACAGTGGGAGCATCACAGTAACAGTTGTAACTCCTTCCCTAGATGTTCCCTCACAGTGGGTCATATCACAGTAAGAGTTGTAACTCTTCCCTAGATGCTCCTCACAGTGGGACATATCACAGTAAGAGTTGTAACTCCTTCCCTAGATTCTCCTCACAGTGTGTCATATCACAGTAAGAGTTGTAACTCCTTCCCCTAGATGTTCCTCACAGTGGGTCATATCACAGTAAGAGTTGTAACTCTCTTCCCTAGATGTTCCCCTCACAGTGGGTCATATCACAGTAAGAGTTGTAACTCCTTCTCTGCAGATGTGTTCCCTCACAGTGGGTCATATCACAGTAAGAGTTGTAACTCCTTCCCCTAGATGTTCCCTCACAGTGGGTAGCATCACAGTAAGAGTTGTAACTCCTTCCCCTAGATGCTCCCTCACAGTGGGTCATATCACAGTAAGAGTTGTAACTCCTTCCCCCTAGATGTTCCCTCACAGTGGGTCATATCACAGTAAGAGTTGTAACTCCTTCCCCTAGATGCTCCCTCACAGTGGGTCAGCATCACAGTAAGAGTTGTAACTCCTTCCCCTAGATGTTCCCTCACAGTGGGTCATATCACAGTAAGAGTTGTAACTCCTTCCCCCTAGATGTTCCCTCACAGTGGGTCATATCACAGTAAGAGTTGTAACTCCTTCCCCTAGATGCTCCTCACAGTGGGTCATATCACAGTAAGAGTTGTAACTCCTTCCCCCTAGATGCTCCCTCACAGTGGGTCATATCACAGTAAGAGTTGTACCTCCTTCCCCTAGATGCTCCTCACAGTGGGTCATATCACAGTAAGAGTTGTAACTCCTTCCCCTAGATGCTCCCTCACAGTGGGTCATATCACAGTCAGAGTTGTAACTCCTTCCCCCTAGATGCTCCCTAACAGTGGGTCATAATACAGTAAGAGTTGTAACTCCTTCCCCTAGATGCTCCCTCACAGTGGGTCATATCACAGTAAGAGTTGTAACTCCTTCCCCCTAGATGCTCCCTCACAGTGGGTCATATCACAGTAAGAGTTGTAACTCCTTCCCCTAGATGCTCCCTCACAGTGGGTCATATCACAGTAAGAGTTGTAACTCCTTCCCCTAGATGTTCCCTCACAGTGGGTCATATCACAGTAAGAGTTGTAACTCCTTCCCCCTAGATGCTCCCTCACAGTGGGTCATATCACAGTAAGAGTTGTAACTCCTTCCCCTAGATGCTCCCTCACAGTGGGTCATATCACAGTAAGAGTTGTAACTCCTTCCCCTAGATGTTCCCTCACAGTGGGTCATATCACAGTAAGAGTTGTAACTCCTTCCCCCTAGATGCTCCTCACAGTGGGTCATATCACAGTAAGAGTTGTAACTCCTTCCCCCTAGATGCTCCCTCACAGTGGGTCATATCACAGTAAGAGTTGTAACTCCTTCCCCTAGATGCTCCCTCACAGTGGGTCATATCACAGTAAGAGTTGTAACTCCTTCCCCTAGATGTTCCCTCACAGTGGGTCATATCACAGTAAGAGTGTGTAACTCCTTCCCCTAGATGTCCCTCACAGTGGGTCATATCACAGTAAGAGTTGTAACTCCTTCCCCCTAGATGCTCTCC
>NW_027032583.1:0-4921 GCF_034236695.1 Oncorhynchus nerka
TTTACATTGTGTCGAGGTTGGATTCAGGCAGATTGATGGTATTTACATTGTGCCAGGGGTAGTTTACATAGATTGATAGTATTTACATTGTGCCAGGGGTAGTTTACATAGATTGATAGTATTTACATTGTGCCAGGGGTAGTTTACATAGATTGATAGTATTTACATTGTGTCAGGGGTAGTTTACATAGATTGATAGTATTTACATTGTGCCAGGGGTAGTTTACATAGATTGATAGTATTTACATTGTGCCAAGGGGGGTTTTACATAGATTGATAGTATTTACATTGTGCCAGGGGTGGTTTACATAGATTGATAGTATTTACATTGTGCCAGGGGTAGTTTACATAGATTGATAGTATTTACATTGTGTCAGGGGTAGTTTACATAGATTGATAGTATTTACATTGTGCCAGGGGTAGTTTACATAGATTGATAGTATTTACATTGTGCCAGGGGTGGTTTACATAGATTGATAGTATTTACATTGTGCCAGGGGTAGTTTACATAGATTGATAGTATTTACATTGTGCCAGGGGTAGTTTACATAGATTGATAGTATTTACATTGTGCCAGGGGTAGTTTACATAGATTGATAGTATTTACATTGTGCCAGGGGTAGTTTACATAGATTGATAGTATTTACATTGTGCCAGGGGTAGTTTACATAGATTGATAGTATTTACATTGTGCCAGGGGTAGTTTACATAGATTGATAGTATTTACATTGTGCCAGGGGTAGTTTACATAGATTGATAGTATTTACATTGTGCCAGGGGTAGTTTACATAGATTGATAGTATTTACATTGTGCCAGGGGTAGTTTACATAGATTGATAGTATTTACATTGTGCCAGGGGTAGTTTACATAGATTGATAGTATTTACATTGTGCCAGGGGTAGTTTACATAGATTGATAGTATTTACATTGTGCCAGGGTAGTTTACATAGATTGATAGTATTTACATTGTGCCAGGGGTAGTTTACATAGATTGATAGTATTTACATTGTGTCAGGGGTAGTTTACATAGATTGATAGTATTTACATTGTGCCAGGGGTAGTTTACATAGATTGATAGTATTTACATTGTGCCAGGGGTAGTTTACATAGATTGATAGTATTTACATTGTGCCAGGGGTAGTTTACATAGATTGATAGTATTTACATTGTGCCAGGGTAGTTTACATAGATTGATAGTATTTACATTGTGTCAGGGGTAGTTTACATAGATTGATAGTATTTACATTGTGTCAGGGGGGTAGTTTACATAGATTGATAGTATTTACATTGTGCCAGGGGGGGTTTACATAGATTGATAGTATTTACATTGTGTCAGGGGTAGTTTACATAGATTGATAGTATTTACATTGTGCCAGGGGTAGTTTACATAGATTGATAGTATTTACATTGTGCCAGGGGTGGTTTACATAGATTGATAGTATTTACATTGTGCCAGGGGTAGTTTACATAGATTGATAGTATTTACATTGTGCCAGGGGTAGTTTCAGGCAGATTGATAGTATTTACATTGTACAGGGGTAGTTTACATAGATTGATAGTATTTACATTGTGCCAGGGGTAGTTTACATAGATTGATAGTATTTACATTGTGCCAGGGGTAGTTTACATAGATTGATAGTATTTACATTGTGTCAGGGGTAGTTTACATAGATTGATAGTATTTACATTGTGCCAGGGGTAGATAACATAGATTGATAGTATTTACATTGTGCCAGGGTAGTTTTACATAGATTGATAGTATTTACATTGTGTCAGGGTGTAGTTTACATAGATTGATAGTATTTACATTCTGTCAGGGGTTTACATAGATTGATAGTATTTACATTGTGTCAGGGTAGTTTACATAGATTGATAGTATTTACATTGTGTCAGGGGGTAGTTTACATAGATTGATAGTATTTACATTGATAGGGGGTTTACATAGATTGTGTATTTACAGGGGGGTAGCCAGGTATTTACATTGTGCCAGGGGTAGTTTTACATAGATTGATAGTATTTACATTGTGTCAGTGGGGTAGTTTACATAGATTGATAGTATTTACATTGTGCCAGGGTGGTTTACATAGATTGATAGTATTTACATTGTGCTAGGGGTAGTTTACATAGATTGATAGTATTTACATTGTGCCAGGGGGTAGTTTACATAGATTGATAGTATTTACATTGTGCCAGGGGTAGATAACATAGATTGATAGTATTTACATTGTGCCAGGTATTTACATTGTGCCAGGGGTAGTTTACATAGATTGATAGTATTTACATTGTGTCAGGGGTAGTTTACATAGATTGATAGTATTTACATTGTGTCAGGGGGGGGTTTACATAGATTGATAGTATTTACATTGTGTCAGGGGTAGTTTACATAGATTGAAAGTATTTACATTGTGTCAGGGGTAGTTTACATAGATTGATAGTATTTACATTGTGCCAGGGGTGTTTACATAGATTGATAGTATTTACATTGTGCCAGGGGTAGTTTACATAGATTGATAGTATTTACATTGTGCCAGGGGTAGTTTACATAGATTGATAGTATTTACATTGTGCCAGGGTAGTTTACATAGATTGATAGTATTTACATTGTGCCAGGGGTAGTTTACATAGATTGATAGTATTTACATTGTGTCAGGGGTAGTTTACATAGATTGATAGTATTTACATTGTGCCAGGGGTAGTTTACATAGATTGATAGTATTTACATTGTGCCAGGGGTAGTTTACATAGATTGATAGTATTTACATTGTGCCAGGGGTAGTTTACATAGATTGATAGTATTTACATTGTGCCAGGGGTAGTTTACATAGATTGATAGTATTTACATTGTGCCAGGGGTAGTTTACATAGATTGATAGTATTTACATTGTGTCAGGGGTGGTTTACATAGATTGATAGTATTTACATTGTGCCAGGAGGGGGTTTATACATAGATTGATAGTATTTACATTGTGTCAGGGGTAGTTTACATAGATTGATAGTATTTACATTGTTTCAGGGGTGGTTTACATAGATTGATAGTATTTACATTGTGACAGGAGTTTTTATACATAGATTGATAGTATTTACATTGTGTCAGGGTTTTTACATAGATTGATAGTATTTACATTGTGTCAGGGGTTTTACATAGATTGATAGTATTTACATTGTGTCAATTTTTTTACATAGATTGATAAATATTTACATTGTGTCAGGGGTTTACATAGATTGATAGTATTTACATTGTGCCAGGGGTAGTTTACATGTAGATTGATAGTATTTACATTGTGCCAGGGGTAGTTTACATAGATTGATAGTATTTACATTGTGTCAGGGGGTAGTTTACATAGATTGATAGTATTTACATTGTGCCAGGGTAGTTTACATAGATTGATAGTATTTACATTGTGCCAGGGGTAGTTTACATAGATTGATAGTATTTACATTGTGTCAGGGTAGTTTACATAGATTGATAGTATTTACATTGTGCCAGGGTAGTTTACATAGATTGATAGTATTTACATTGTGCCAGGGTAGTTATACATAGATTGATAGTATTTACATTGTGTCAGGGGTAGTTTACATAGATTGATAGTATTTACATTGTGTCAGGGTGGTTTACATAGATTGATAGTATTTACATTGTGCCAGGAGTGGTTTACATAGATTGATAGTATTTACATTGTGCCAGGGGTAGTTTACATAGATTGATAGTATTTACATTGTGCCAGGGTAGTTTACATAGATTGATAGTATTTACATTGTGTCAGGGGTAGTTTACATAGATTGATAGTATTTACATTGTGTCAGGGTGGTTTACATAGATTGATAGTATTTACATTGTGCCAGGGGTGTTTACATAGATTGATAGTATTTACATTGTGCCAGGGTAGTTTACATAGATTGATAGTATTTACATTGTGCCAGGGGTAGTTTACATAGATTGATAGTATTTACATTGTGCCAGGGGTAGTTTACATAGATTGATAGTATTTACATTGTGCCAGGGGTAGTTTACATAGATTGATAGTATTTACATTGTGCCAGGGGTAGTTTACATAGATTGATAGTATTTACATTGTGCCAGGGGTGGTTTACATAGATTGATAGTATTTACATTGTGCCAGGGGTGGTTTACATAGATTGATAGTATTTACATTGTGTCAGGGGTAGTTTACATAGATTGATAGTATTTACATTGTGCCAGGGGTAGTTTACATAGATTGATAGTATTTACATTGTGCCAGGGGTAGTTTACATAGATTGATAGTATTTACATTGTGCCAGGGGTAGTTTACATAGATTGATAGTATTTACATTGTGCCAGGGGTAGTTTACATAGATTGATAGTATTTACATTGTGCCAGGGGTAGTTTACATAGATTGATAGTATTTACATTGTGCCAGGGGTAGTTTACATAGATTGATAGTATTTACATTGTGCCAGGGGTAGTTTACATAGATTGATAGTATTTACATTGTGCCAGGGGTAGTTTACATAGATTGATAGTATTTACATTGTGCCAGGGGTAGTTTACATAGATTGATAGTATTTACATTGTGTCAGGGGGGTAGTTTACATAGATTGATAGTATTTACATTGTGCCAGGGGTAGTTTACATAGATTGATAGTATTTACATTGTGCCAGGGTAGTTTACATAGATTGATAGTATTTACATTGTGCCAGGGTAGTTTACATAGATTGATAGTATTTACATTGTGCCAGGGGTAGTTTACATAGATTGATAGTATTTACATTGTGCCAGGGGTAGTTTACATAGATTGATAGTATTTACATTGTGCCAGGGGTAGTTTACATAGATTGATAGTATTTACATTGTGCCAGGGGTAGTTTACATAGATTGATAGTATTTACATTGTGCCAGGGGTAGTTTACATAGATTGATAGTATTTACATTGTGCCA
>NW_027032584.1:0-4923 GCF_034236695.1 Oncorhynchus nerka
CTGATGGTAGGACATGTGTCCTGTTGAAGATAACTGGCTGATGGTAGGACATGTGTCCTGTTGAAGCTAACTGGCTGATGGCTAGGACATGTGTCTGGCTGATGGTAGGACATGTGTCCTGTTGAAGATAACTGGCTGATGGTAGGACATGTGTCCTGTTCAAGATAACTGGCTGATGGTAGGGCATGTGTCTGGCTGATGGTAGGACATGTGTCCCATTGAAGATAACTGGCTGATGGTAGGACATGTGTCCTGTTCAAGATAACTGGCTGATGGTAGGGCATGTGTCTGGCTGATGGTAGGACATGTGTCCTGTTGAAGATAACTGGCTGATGGTATTACATGTGTCTGGCTGATGGTAGGACATGTGTCCTGTTGAAGCTAACTGGCTGATGGGAGGACATGTGTCTGGCTGATGGTAGGACATGTGTCCTGTTGAAGATAACTGGCTGATGGTAGGACATGTGTCCTGTTGAGGATAACTGTCTGATGGTAGGACATGTGTCCTGTTGAAGATAACTGGCTGATGGTAGGACATGTGTCTGGCTGATGGTAGGACATGTGTCCTGTTCAAGATAACTGGCTGATGGTAGGACATGTGTCCTGTTGAAGATAACTGGCTGATGGTAGGACATGTGTCCCATTGAAGATAACTGTCTGATGGTAGGACATGTGTCCTGTTGAAGATAACTGGCTGATGGTATTACATGTGTCCTGTTGAGGATAACTGGCTGATGGTAGGACATGTGTCCTGTTGAAGCTAACTGGCTGATGGTAGGACATGTGTCTGGCTGATGGTAGGACATGTGTCCTGTTGAAGATAACTGGCTGATGGTAGGACATGTGTCCTGTTGAGGATAACTGTCTGATGGTAGAACATGTGTCCTGTTGAAGCTAACTGGCTGATGGTAGGACATGTGTCCTGTTGAGGATAACTGTCTGATGGTAGGACATGTGTCCTGTTGAAGATAACTGGCTGATGGTAGGACATGTGTCCTGTTGAAGCTAACTGGCTGATGGTAGGACATGTGTCCTGGGTTGAGGATAACTGTCTGATGGTAGGACATGTCCTGTTGAAGATAACTGGCTGATGGTAGGACATCACAGGTCCTGGGTTGAAGCTAACTGGCTGATGGAGGACATGTGTCTGGCTGATGGTAGGACATGTGTCCTGTTGAGGATAACTGGCTGATGGTAGGACATGTGTCCTGTTGAAGATAACTGGCTGATGGTAGGACATGTGTCCTGTTGAGGATAACTGGCTGATGGTAGGACATGTGTCCTGTTAGGATAACTGGCTGATGGTAGGACATGTCTGGCAGTGTGGGACGTATGTCTGTTGAAGCTAACTGGCTGATGGGAGGACATGTGTCTGGCTGATGGTAGGACATGTGTCCTGTTGAAGGCTAACTGTCTGATGGTAGGACATGTGTCCTGTTGAAGATAACTGTCTGATGGTAGGACATGTGTCTGGCTGATGGTATTACATGTGTCCTGTTGAAGATAACTGGCTGATGGTAGGACATGTGTCCTGTTGAGGATAACTGGCTGATGGTAGGACATGTGTCTGGCTGATGGTAGGACATGTGTCCTGTTGAAGCTAACTGGCTGATGGTAGGACATGTGTCCTGTTGAAGATAACTGGCTGATGGTAGGACATGTGTCCTGTTGAGGATAACTGGCTGATGGTAGGACATGTGTCTGGCTGATGGTAGGACATGTGTCCTGTTGAGGATAACTGGCTGATGGTAGGACATGTGTCCTGTTGAAGCTAACTGGCTGATGGTAGGACATGTGTCTTGTTGAAGATAACTGGCTGATGGTAGGACATGTGTCCTGTTGAAGCTAACTGGCTGATGGTAGGACATGTGTCTGGCTGATGGTAGGACATGTGTCCTGTTGAGGACCTTTGATGGTAGGACATGTGTCCTGTTGAAGCTAACTGGCGTGATGTTAGGACATGTGTCTTGTTGAAGATAACTGGCTGATGGTAGGACATGTGTCCTGTTGAAGCTAACTGGCTGATGGTGGCATGTGTCTGGCTGGATGGTAGGACATGTGTCCTGTTGAAGATAACTGGCTGATGGTAGGACATGTGTCTGGCTGATGGTAGGACATGTGTCCTGTTCAAGATAACTGGCTGATGGGAGGACATGTGTCTGGCTGATGGCAGGGACATGTGTCCCTAATTGGGAGGACATGTGTCTGGCTGATGGTAGGACATGTGTCCTGTTGAGGATAACTGGCTGATGGTAGGACATGTGTCCTGTTGAAGATAACTGGCTGATGGTAGGACATGTGTCCTGTTGAGGATAACTGGCTGATGGTAGGACATGTGTCTGGCTGATGGTAGGACATGTGTCCTGTTGAAGCTAACTGGCTGATGGGAGGACATGTGTCTGGCTGATGGTAGGACATGTGTCCTGTTGAAGATAACTGGCTGATGGTAGGACATGTTGAAGATAACTGAAGGATGGTAGGACATGTGTCCTGTTGAAGGTTACTTGTCTGATGGTAGGACATGTGTCCTGTTGAAGATAACTGGCTGATGGTAGGACATGTGTCCTGTTGAGGATAATCTGGCTGATGGTAGGACATGTGTCTGGCTGATGGTAGGACATGTGTCCTGTTGAAGCTAACTGGCTGATGGGGGAGGACATGTGTTCTTGATGGTAGGACATGTGTCCTGTTGAAGATAACTGGCTGATGGTAGGACATGTGTCCTGTTGAAGATAACTGGCTGATGGTAGGACATGTGTCCTGTTGAAGGTTACTGTCTGATGGTAGGACATGTGTCCTGTTGAAGATAACTGTCTGATGGTAGGACATGTGTCTGGCTGATGGTATTACATGTGTCCTGTTGAAGATAACTGGCTGATGGTAGGACATGTGTCCTGTTGATAAGATAACTGGCTGATGGTAGGACATGTCCTGTTGAAGCTAACTGGCTGATGGTAGGACATGTGTCCTGTTGAAGATAACTGGCTGATGGTAGGACATGTGTCCTGTTGAGGATAACTGGCTGATGGTAGGACATGTGTCTGGCTGATGGTAGACATGTGTCCTGCTGAGGATAACTGGCTGATGGTAGGACATGCGTCCTGGTTAGCTAACTGGATGGTAGGACATGTGTCTTTGTTGAAGATAACTGGCTGATGGTAGACATGTGTCCTGTTGAAGCAACTGGCTGATGATGGTAGGACATGTGTCTTATTGATGGTGGACATGTGTCCTGTTGAAGATAACTGGCTGATGGTATATGTGTCCTGTTCAAGATAACTGGCCGATGGTAGGGCATGTGTTCAAGTGATGGTAGGACATGTGTCCCATTGAAGATAATCATATTGATGGTAGGACATGTGTCCTGTTCAAGATAACTGGCTGATGGTAGGTATTATGTCTATTATTGTAGGACATGTGTCCTGTTGAAGATAACTGGCTGATGGTAGGACATGTGTTCTATTGATGGTAGGACATGTGTCCCAGTTGAAGCTTGAAATTGGCTGATGGGAGGACATGTGTCTGGCTGATGGTAGGACATGTGTCCTGTTGAGGATAACTTGATGTGGAGGACATGTCTGAGGATAACTGTCTTATGTAGGACATGTGTCCTAAGTTGAGGATAACATGTGTCCTGATTGCCAGAGATACTTTGGCTGATGGTATGACATGTGTCCTGTTGAAGATACTTCATTGATGGGAGGACATGTGTCTGGCTGATGGTAGGACATGTGTCCTGTTGAAGATAACTGGCTGATGGTAGGACATGTGTCCTGTTGAAGATAACTGGCTGATGGTAGGACATGTGTCCTGTTGAAGGTTACTGTCTGATGGTAGGACATGTGTCCTGTTGAAGATAACTGTCTGATGGTAGGACATGTGTCTGGCTGATGGTATTACATGTGTCCTGTTGAAGATAACTGGCTGATGGTAGGACATGTGTCCTGTTGAAGATAACTGGCTGATGGTAGGACATGTGTCCTGTTGAAGCTAACTGGCTGATGGGAGGACATGTGTCTGGCTGATGGTAGGACATGTGTCCTGTTGAGGATAACTGGCTGATGGTAGGACATGTGTCCTGTTGAAGATAACTGGCTGATGGTAGGACATGTGTCCTGTTGAGGATAACTGGCTGATGGTAGGACATGTGTCTGGCTGATGGTAGGACATGTGTCCTGTTGAAGCTAACTGGCTGATGGGAGGACATGTGTCTGGCTGATGGTAGGACATGTGTCCTGTTGAAGATAACTGGCTGATGGTAGGACATGTGTCCTGTTGAAGATAACTGGCTGATGGTAGGACATGTGTCCTGTTGAAGATAACTGGCTGATGGTAGGACATGTGTCCTGTTGAAGATAACTGTCTGATGGTAGGACATGTGTCTGGACGGCTGATGGTAGACATGTGTCCTGTTGAAGCTAACTGGCTGATGGTAGGACATGTGTCCTGTTGAAGATAACTGGCTGATGGTAGGGCATGTGTCCTGGGCTGCTGATGGTAGGACATGTGTCCTGTTGAAGATAACTGGCTGATGGTAGGACATGTGTCCTGTTCAAGATAACTGGCTGATGGTAGGGCATGTGTCTGGCTGATGGTAGGACATGTGTCCTGTTGAAGATAACTGGCTGATGGTATTACATGTGTCTGGCTGATGGTAGGACATGTGTCCTGTTGAAGCTAACTGGCTGATGGGAGGACATGTGTCTGGCTGATGGTAGGACATGTGTCCTGTTGAAGATAACTGGCTGATGGGAGGACATGTGTCTGGCTGATGGTAGGACATGTGTCCTGTTGAGGATAACTGGCTGATGGTAGGACATGTGTCCTGTTGAAGATAACTGGCTGATGGTAGGACATGTGTCCTGTTGAGGATAACTGGCTGATGGTAGGACATGTGTCTGGCTGATGGTAGGACATGTGTCC
>NW_027032585.1:0-4923 GCF_034236695.1 Oncorhynchus nerka
CTATGAAGGACAGTTTACAACCTAGCCTATGAATGACAGTTACAACCTAGCCTATGAATGATTCACAACCTAGCCTATGAATGACAGTTTACAACCTAGCTATGAATGACAGTTTACAACTAGCTAGGTGACAGTTTACAACCTAGCCTATGAATGACAGTTTACAACCTAGCCTATGAAGGACAGTTTACAACCTAGCCTATGAAGGACAGTTTACAACCTAGCCTATGAATGAGCAGTTTACAACCTAGCCTATGAATGACAGTTTACAACCTAGCCTATGAATGACAGTTTACAACCTAGCCTATGAATGACAGTTTACAACCTAGCCTATGAATGACAGTTTACAACCTAGCCTATGAATGACAGTTTACAACCTAGCCTATAGAATGACAGTTTACAACCCTAGCCTATGAATGACAGTTTACAACCTAGCCTATGAATGACAGTTTACAACCTAGCCTATGAATGACAGTTTACAACCTAGCCTATGAATGACAGTTTACAACCTAGCCTATGAATGACAGTTTACAACCTAGCCTATGAATGACGGTTTACAACCTAGCCTATGAATGACAGTTTACAACCTAGCCTATGAATGACAGTTTACAACCTAGCCTATGAATGACAGTTTACAACCTAGCCTATGAATGACAGTTTACAACCTAGCCTATGAATGACAGTTTACAACCTAGCCTATGAATGACAGTTTACAACCTAGCCTATGAAGGACAGTTTACAACCTAGCCTATGAATGACAGTTTACAACCTAGCCTATGAATGACAGTTTACAACCTAGCCTATGAATGACAGTTTACAACCTAGCCTATGAATGACAGTTTACAACCTAGCCTATGAATGACAGTTTACAACCTAGCCTATGAATGACAGTTTACAACCTAGCCTATGAATGAGACCAGTTTTACAACCTAGCCTATGAATGACAGTTTACAACCTAGCCTATGAATGACAGTTTACAACCTAGCCTATGAAGGACAGTTTACAACCTAGCCTATGAATGACAGTTTACAACCTAGCCTATGAAGGACAGTTTACAACCTAGCCTATGAAGGACAGTTTACAACCTAGCCTATGAATGACAGTTTACAACCTAGCCTATGAATGACAGTTTACAACCTAGCCTATGAATGACAGTTTACAACCTAGCCTATGAATGACAGTTTACAACCTAGCCTATGAATGACAGTTACAACCTAGCCTATGAATGACAGTTTACAACCTAGCCTATGAATGACAGTTTACAACCTAGCCTATGAATGACAGTTTACAACCTAGCCTATGAAGGACAAAGGTTTACAACCTAGCCTATGAATGACAGTTTACAACCTAGCCTATGAATGACAGTTTACAACCTAGCCTATGAATGACAGTTTACAACCTAGCCTATGAATGACAGTTTACAACCTAGCCTATGAATGACAGTTTACAACCTAGCCTATGAATGACAGTTTACAACCTAGCCTATGAATGACAGTTTACAACCTAGCCTATGAATGACAGTTTACAACCTAGCCTATGAATGACAGTTTACAACCTAGCCTATGAATGACAGTTTACAACCTAGCCTATGAATGACAGTTTACAACCTAGCCTATGAATGACAGTTTACAACCTAGCCTATGAATGACAGTTTACAACCTAGCCTATGAAGGACAGTTTACAACCTAGCCTATGAATGACAGTTTACAACCTAGCCTATGAATGACAGTTTACAACCTAGCCTATGAATGACAGTTTACAACCTAGCCTATGAATGACAGTTTACAACCTAGCCTATGAATGACAGTTTACAACCTAGCCTATGAATGACAGTTTACAACCTAGCCTATGAAGGACAGTTTACAACCTAGCCTATGAATGACAGTTTACAACCTAGCCTATGAAGGACAGTTTACAACCTAGCCTATGAATGACAGTTTACAACCTAGCCTATGAATGACAGTTTACAACCTAGCCTATGAATGACAGTTTACAACCTAGCCTATGAATGACAGTTTACAACCTAGCCTATGAATGACAGTTTACAACCTAGCCTATGAATGACAGTTTACAACCTAGCCTATGAAGGACAGTTTACAACCTAGCCTATGAATGACAGTTTACAACCTAGCCTATGAAGGACAGTTTACAACCTAGCCTATGAAGGACAGTTTACAACCTAGCCTATGAATGACAGTTTACAACCTAGCCTATGAAGGACAGTTTACAACCTAGCCTATGAATGACAGTTTACAACCTAGCCTATGAATGACAGTTTTACAACCTAGCCTATGAATGACAGTTTACAACCTAGCCTATGAATGACAGTTTACAACCTAGCCTATGAATGACAGTTTACAACCTAGCCTATGAATGACAGTTTACAACCTAGCCTATGAATGACAGTTTACAACCTAGCCTATGAATGACAGTTTACAACCTAGCCTATGAATGACAGTTTACAACCTAGCCTATGAATGACAGTTTACAACCTAGCCTATGAATGACAGTTTACAACCTAGCCTATGAATGACAGTTTACAACCTAGCCTATGAATGACAGTTTACAACCTAGCCTATGAATGACAGTTTACAACCTAGCCTATGAAGGACAGTTTACAACCTAGCCTATGAATGACAGTTTACAACCTAGCCTATGAAGGACAGTTTACAACCTAGCCTATGAAGGACAGTTTACAACCTAGCCTATGAATGACAGTTTACAACCTAGCCTATGAATGACAGTTTACAACCTAGCCTATGAATGACAGTTTACAACCTAGCCTATGAATGACAGTTTACAACCTAGCCTATGAATGACAGTTTACAACCTAGCCTATGAATGACAGTTTACAACCTAGCCTATGAATGACAGTTTACAACCTAGCCTATGAATGACAGTTTACAACCTAGCCTATGAATGACAGTTTACAACCTAGCCTATGAATGACAGTTTACAACCTAGCCTATGAATGACAGTTTACAACCTAGCCTATGAATGACAGTTTACAACCTAGCCTATGAATGACAGTTTACAACCTAGCCTATGAATGACAGTTTACAACCTAGCCTATGAATGACAGTTTACAACCTAGCCTATGAATGACAGTTTACAACCTAGCCTATGAATGACAGTTTACAACCTAGCCTATGAATGACAGTTTACAACCTAGCCTATGAATGACAGTTACAACCTAGCCTATGAATGACAGTTTACAACCTAGCCTATGAATGACAGTTTACAACCTAGCCTATGAAGGACAGTTTACAACCTAGCCTATGAATGACAGTTTACAACCTAGCCTATGAATGACAGTTTACAACCTAGCCTATGAATGACAGTTTACAACCTAGCCTATGAATGACAGTTTACAACCTAGCCTATGAATGACAGTTTACAACCTAGCCTATGAATGACAGTTTACAACCTAGCCTATGAAGGACAGTTTACAACCTAGCCTATGAATGACAGTTTACAACCTAGCCTATGAATGACAGTTTACAACCTAGCCTATGAATGACAGTTTACAACCTAGCCTATGAATGACAGTTTACAACCTAGCCTATGAATGACAGTTTACAACCTAGCCTATGAATGACAGTTTACAACCTAGCCTATGAATGACAGTTTACAACCTAGCCTATGAATGACAGTTTACAACCTAGCCTATGAATGACAGTTTACAACCTAGCCTATGAATGACAGTTTACAACCTAGCCTATGAATGACAGTTTACAACCTAGCCTATGAATGACAGTTTACAACCTAGCCTATGAATGACAGTTTACAACCTAGCCTATGAATGACAGTTTACAACCTAGCCTATGAATGACAGTTTACAACCTAGCCTATGAATGACAGTTTACAACCTAGCCTATGAATGACAGTTTACAACCTAGCCTATGAAGGACAGTTTACAACCTAGCCTATGAATGACAGTTTACAACCTAGCCTATGAAGGACAGTTTACAACCTAGCCTATGAAGGACAGTTTACAACCTAGCCTATGAATGACAGTTTACAACCTAGCCTATGAATGACAGTTTACAACCTAGCCTATGAATGACAGTTTACAACCTAGCCTATGAAGGACAGTTTACAACCTAGCCTATGAATGACAGTTTACAACCTAGCCTATGAATGACAGTTTACAACCTAGCCTATGAATGACAGTTTACAACCTAGCCTATGAATGACAGTTTACAACCTAGCCTATGAATGACAGTTTACAACCTAGCCTATGAAGGACAGTTTACAACCTAGCCTATGAATGACAGTTTACAACCTAGCCTATGAATGACAGTTTACAACCTAGCCTATGAATGACAGTTTACAACCTAGCCTATGAATGACAGTTTACAACCTAGCCTATGAATGACAGTTTACAACCTAGCCTATGAATGACAGTTTACAACCTAGCCTATGAATGACAGTTTACAACCTAGCCTATGAATGACAGTTTACAACCTAGCCTATGAGACGGTTTACAGCCTGGCTATGAGATGACAGTTTACAACCTAGCCTATGAATGACAGTTTACAACCTAGCCTATGAATGACAGTTTACAACCTAGCCTATGAAGGACAGTTTACAACCTAGCCTATGAATGACAGTTTACAACCTAGCCTATGAATGACAGTTTACAACCTGGCCTATGAATGACAGTTTACAACCTAGCCTATGAATGACAGTTTACAACCTAGCCTATGAATGACAGTTTACAACCTAGCCTATGAAGGACAGTTTACAACCTAGCCTATGAATGACAGTTTAAACTGGCCTATGAATGACAGTTTACAACCTAGCCTATGAATGACAGTTTTACAACCTAGCCTATGAATGACAGTTTACAACCTAGCCTATGAATGACAGTTTACAACCTAGCCATGAGACAGTTTACAACCTAGCCTATGAATGACAGTT
>NW_027032586.1:0-4924 GCF_034236695.1 Oncorhynchus nerka
CAGTACCAGAGTCAATGTGGAGGCTATATACAGGGTATTACGGTACAGAGTCAATGTGGAGGCTATATACAGGGTACTGGTACCAGAGTCAATGTGGAGGCTATATACAGGGTACCGGTACAGAGTCAATGTGGAGGCTATATACAGGGTATTACGGTACAGAGTCAATGTGGAGGCTATATACAGGGGTACCGGTACAGAGTCAATGTGGAGGCTATATACAGAGTCAATGTGGAGGGTATACAGGGGTACGGTACAGAGTCAATGTGGAGGCTATATACAGGGGTACGGTACAGAGTCAATGTGGAGGCTATATACAGGGGTACCGGTACAGAGTCAATGTGGAGGCTATATACAGGGGTACCGGTACAGAGTCAATGTGGAGGCTATATACAGGGGGTGCCGGTACAGAGTCAATGTGGAGGCTATATACAGGGGTACGGTACAGAGTCAATGTGGAGGCTATATACAGGGTATTACGGTACAGAGTCAATGTGGAGGCTATATACAGGGGTACGGTACAGAGTCAATGTGGAGGCTATATACAGGGTACCGGTACAGAGTCAATGTGGAGGCTATATACAGGGTGTACGGTACAGAGTCAATGTGGAGGCTATATACAGGGTACCGGTACAGAGTCAATGTGGAGGCTATATACAGGGTACCGGTACAGAGTCAATGTGGAGCTATATACAGGTATTACCGGTACAGAGTCAATGTGGAGGCTATATACAGGGGTACCGGTACAGAGTCAATGTGGAGGCTATATACAGGGTATTACGGTACAGAGTCAATGTGGAGGCTATATACAGGTATTACGGTACAGAGTCAATGTGGAGAGCTATATACAGGGTACGGTACAGAGTCAATGTGGAGGCTATATACAGGGTGTTACGGTACAGAGTCAATGTGGAGGCTATATACAGGGAGTTACCGGTACAGAGTCAATGTGGAGGCTATATACAGGGGTACGGTACAGAGTCAATGTGGAGGCTATATACAGGGGTACGGTACAGAGTCAATGTGGAGGCTATATACAGGGGTACGGTACAGAGTCAATGTGGAGCTATATACATTACGGTACAGAGTCAATGTGGAGGCTATATACTGGTACAGAGTCAATGTGGAGGCTATATACAGGTTACGGTACAGAGTCAATGTGGAGGCTATATACAGGGTATTACGGTACAGAGTCAATGTGGAGGCTATATACAGGGGTACCGGTACAGAGTCAATGTGGAGGCTATATACAGGTTACGGTACAGAGTCAATGTGGAGGCTATATACAGGGGTACCGGTACAGAGTCAATGTGGAGGCTATATACAGGGGTACCGGTACAGAGTCAATGTGGAGGCTATATACAGGGGTACGGTACAGAGTCAATGTGGAGGCTATATACAGGGGTACGGTACAGAGTCAATGTGGAGGCTATATACAGGGGTACCGGTACAGAGTCAATGTGGAGGCTATATACAGGGTACCGGTACAGAGTCAATGTGGAGGCTATATACAGGAGTGCCGGTACAGAGTCAATGTGGAGGCTATATACAGGGGTACGGTACAGAGTCAATGTGGAGGCTATATACAGGGGTACGGTACAGAGTCAATGTGGAGGCTATATACAGGGGTACTGGTACAGAGTCAATGTGGAGGCTATATACAGGGGTACGGTACAGAGTCAATGTGGAGGCTATATACAGGGTACGGTACAGAGTCAATGTGGAGGCTATATACAGGGGTACCGGTACAGAGTCAATGTGGAGGCTATATACAGGGGTACGGTACAGAGTCAATGTGGAGGCTATATACAGGGAATTTACCGGTACAGAGTCAATGTGGAGGCTATATACAGGGGGTGGTACAGAGTCAATGTGGAGGCTATATACAGGGGGGTACGGTACAGAGTCAATGTGGAGGCTATATACAGGGTACCGGTACAGAGTCAATGTGGAGGCTATATACAGGGGTACTGGTACAGAGTCAATGTGGAGGCTATATACAGGGGTACCGGTACAGAGTCAATGTGGAGGCTATATACAGGGTACCGGTACAGAGTCAATGTGGAGGCTATATACAGGGGTACGGTACAGAGTCAATGTGGAGGCTATATACAGGGGTACTGGTACAGAGTCAATGTGGAGGCTATATACAGGGGGTACCGGTACAGAGTCAATGTGGAGGCTATATACAGGGGTACTGGTACAGAGTCAATGTGGAGGCTATATACAGGGGTACCGGTACAGAGTCAATGTGGAGGCTATATACAGGGAGTACGGTACAGAGTCAATGTGGAGGCTATATACAGGGTTACGGTACAGAGTCAATGTGGAGGCTATATACAGGGGTACGGTACAGAGTCAATGTGGAGGCTATATACAGGGGTACCGGTACAGAGTCAATGTGGAGGCTATATACAGGGGTACGGTACAGAGTCAATGTGGAGGCTATATACAGGGGTACGGTACAGAGTCAATGTGGAGGCTATATACAGGGTACGGTACAGAGTCAATGTGGAGGCTATATACAGGGTGTTACGGTACAGAGTCAATGTGGAGGCTATATACAGGGGTTACGGTACAGAGTCAATGTGGAGGCTATATACAGGGGTTACGGTACAGAGTCAATGTGGAGGCTATATACAGGGGGTACCGGTACAGAGTCAATGTGGAGGCTATATACAGGGTACGGTACAGAGTCAATGTGGAGGCTATATACAGGGTATTACGGTACAGAGTCAATGTGGAGGCTATATACAGGGAGTACCGGTACAGAGTCAATGTGGAGGCTATATACAGGGGTACCGGTACAGAGTCAATGTGGAGGCTATATACAGGGTACGGTACAGAGTCAATGTGGAGGCTATATACAGGGGTACGGTACAGAGTCAATGTGGAGGCTATATACAGGGGTGTACCGGTACAGAGTCAATGTGGAGGCTATATACAGGGTATTACGGTACAGAGTCAATGTGGAGGCTATATACAGGGGTACCGGTACAGAGTCAATGTGGAGGCTATATACAGGGGGGTACGGTACAGAGTCAATGTGGAGGCTATATACAGGTGTTACCGGTACAGAGTCAATGTGGAGGCTATATACAGGAGTACGGTACAGAGTCAATGTGGAGGCTATATACAGGGGTACGGTACAGAGTCAATGTGGAGGCTATATACAGGGGTACCGGTACAGAGTCAATGTGGAGGCTATATACAGGGGTACGGTACAGAGTCAATGTGGAGGCTATATACAGGGGTACGGTACAGAGTCAATGTGGAGGCTATATACAGGGTGCCGGTACAGAGTCAATGTGGAGGCTATATACAGGGTACCGGTACAGAGTCAATGTGGAGGCTATATACAGGGTACGGTACAGAGTCAATGTGGAGGCTATATACAGGGTACCGGTACAGAGTCAATGTGGAGGCTATATACAGGGTACCGGTACAGAGTCAATGTGGAGGCTATATACAGGGGTGCCGGTACAGAGTCAATGTGGAGGCTATATACAGGGGTGCGGTACAGAGTCAATGTGGAGGCTATATACAGGTGTGCGGGTACAGAGTCAATGTGGAGGCTATATACAGGGTGCCGGTACAGAGTCAATGTGGAGGCTATATACAGGGGTACCGGTACAGAGTCAATGTGGAGGCTATATACAGGGGTACCGGTACAGAGTCAATGTGGAGGCTATATACAGGGGTACGGTACACAAGTCAATGTGGAGGCTATATACAGGGGTGCGGTACAGAGTCAATGTGGAGGCTATATACAGGGGTACCGGTACAGAGTCAATGTGGAGGCTATATACAGGGGTACCGGTACAGAGTCAATGTGGAGGCTATATACAGGGTGCCGGTACAGAGTCAATGTGGAGGCTATATACAGGGGGTACCGGTACAGAGTCAATGTGGAGGCTATATACAGGGGTACCGGTACAGAGTCAATGTGGAGGCTATATACAGAAGTGCGGTACAGAGTCAATGTGGAGGCTATATACAGGGGTACGGTACAGAGTCAATGTGGAGGCTATATACAGGGGTACCGGTACAGAGTCAATGTGGAGGCTATATACAGGGGTACCGGTACAGAGTCAATGTGGAGGCTATATAGGGGGGTACCGGTACAGAGTCAATGTGGAGGCTATATACAGGGAGTACCGGTACAGAGTCAATGTGGAGGCTATATACAGGGGTACCGGTACAGAGTCAATGTGGAGGCTATATACAGGGGTGCCGGTACAGAGTCAATGTGGAGGCTATATACAGGGGTACTGGTACAGAGTCAATGTGGAGGCTATATACAGGGGTGCCGGTACAGAGTCAATGTGGAGGCTATATACAGGGGTGCCGGTACAGAGTCAATGTGGAGGCTATATACAGGGGTACCGGTACAGAGTCAATGTGGAGGCTATATACAGGGGTACCGGTACAGAGTCAATGTGGAGGCTATATACAGGGGGTACCGTACAGAGTCAATGTGGAGGCTATATACAGGGGTACCGGTACAGAAGTCAATGTGGAGGCTATATACAGGAGTACCGGTACAGAGTCAATGTGGAGGCTATACAGGGGGTTGGTACAGAGTCAATGTGGAGGCTATATACAGGTATTACCGGTACAGAGTCAATGTGGAGGCTATATACAGGGGTACTGGTACAGAGTCAATGTGGAGGCTATATACAGGGTACCAGTACAGAGTCAATGTGGAGGCTATATACAGAAGTGTTACGGTACACAAGTCAATGTGGAGGCTATATACAGGGTGTACTGGTACAGAGTCAATGTGGAGGCTATATACAGGTTGATTACGGTACAGAGGTCAAGGTGTTGCGGTACAGAGGAGGCTATATACGAAGTACGGACAAGAGTCAATGTGGAGGCTATATACAGGGTGCGGTACAGAGTCAATGTGGAGAGCTATATA
>NW_027032587.1:0-4925 GCF_034236695.1 Oncorhynchus nerka
ATTTACATTTAAGTCATTTAGCAGACGCTCTTATCCAGAGCGACTTACAAATTGGTGCATTCACCTTATGACCTCCAGTGGAACAGTAGTGCATCTAAATCTTTTCAGGGGAGGGGGTGAGAGGGATTACTTTATCCTATCCTAGGTATTCCTTAAAGAGGTGGGGTTTCAGGTGTCTCCGGAAGGTGGTGATTGACTCCGCTGTCCTGGCGTCGTGAGGGAGTTTGTTCCACCATTGGGGGCCAGAGCAGCGAACAGTTTTGACTGGGCTGAGCGGGAACTGTACTTCCTCAGTGGTAGGGAGGCGAGCAGGCCAGAGGTGGATGAACGCAGTGCCCTTGTTTGGGTGTAGGGCCTGATCAGAGCCTGGAGGTACTGAGGTGCCGTTCCCCTCACAGCTCCGTAGGCAAGCACCATGGTCTTGTAGCGGATGCGAGCTTCAACTGGAAGCCAGTGGAGGGAGCGGAGGAGCGGGTGACGTGAGAGAACTTGGGAAGGTTGAACACCAGACGGGCTGCGGCGTTCTGGATGAGTTGTAGGGGTTTAATGGCACAGGCAGGGAGCCCAGCCAACAGCGAGTTGCAGTAATCCAGACGGGAGATGACAAGTGCCTGGATTAGGACCTGCGCCGCTTCCTGTGTGAGGCAGGGTCGTACTCTGCGGATGTTGTAGAGCATGAACCTACAGGAACGGGCCACCGCCTTGATGTTAGTTGAGAACGACAGGGTGTTGTCCAGGATCACGCCAAGGTTCTTAGCGCTCTGGGAGGAGGACACAATGGAGTTGTCAACCGTGATGGCGAGATCATGGAACGGGCAGTCCTTCCCCGGGAGGAAGAGCAGCTCCGTCTTGCCGAGGTTCAGCTTGAGGTGGTGATCCGTCATCCACACGGATATGTCTGCCAGACATGCAGAGATGCGATTCGCCACCTGGTCATCAGAAGGGGGAAAGGAGAAGATTAATTGTGTGTAGTCTGCATAGCAATGATAGGAGAGACCATGTGAGGTTATGACAGAGCCAAGTGACTTGGTGTATAGCGAGAATAGGAGAGGGCCTAGAACAGAGCCCTGGGGGACACCAGTGGTGAGAGCACGTGGTGTGGAGACGGATTCTCGCCACGCCACCTGGTAGGAGCGACCTGTCAGGTAGGACGCAATCCAAGCGTGGGCCGCGCCGGAGATGCCCAACTCGGAGAGGGTGGAGAGGAGGATCTGATGGTTCACAGTATCGAAGGCAGCCGATAGGTCTAGAAGGATGAGAGCAGAGGAGAGAGAGTTAGCTTTAGCAGTGCGGAGCGCCTCCAGTGATACAGAGAAGAGCAGTCTCAGTTGAATGACTAGTCTTGAAACCTGACTGATTTGGATCAAGAAGGTCATTCTGAGAGAGATAGCGGGAGAGCTGGCCAAGGACGGCACGTTCAAGAGTTTTGGAGAGAAAAGAAAGAAGGGATACTGGTCTGTAGTTGTTGACATCGGAGGGATCGAGTGTAGGTTTTTTCAGAAGGGGTGCAACTCTCGCTCTCTTGAAGACGGAAGGGACGTAGCCAGCGGTCAGGGATGAGTTGATGAGCGAGGTGAGGTAAGGGAGGAGGTCTCCGGAAATGGTCTGGAGAAGAGAGGAGGGGATAGGGTCAAGCGGGCAGGTTGTAGGGCGGCCGGCCGTCACAAGACGCGAGATTTCATCTGGAGAGAGAGGGGAGAAAGAGGTCAGAGCACAGGGTAGGGCAGTGTGAGCAGAACCAGCGGTGTCGTTTGACTTAGCAAACGAGGATCGGATGTCGTCGACCTTCTTTTCAAAATGGTTGACGAAGTCATCTGCAGAGAGGGAGGAGGGGGAGGGGGAGGAGGATTCAGGAGGGAGGAGAAGGTTGCAAAGAGCTTCCTAGGGTTAGAGGCAGATGCTTGGAATTTAGAGTGGTAGAAAGTGGCTTTAGCAGCAGAGAGAGAAGAGGAAAATGTAGAGAGGAGGGAGTGAAAGGATGTCAGGTCCGCAGGGAGGCGAGTTTTCCTCCATTTCCGCTCGGCTGCCCGGAGCCCTGTTCTGTGAGCTCGCAATGAGTCGTCGAGCCACGGAGCGGGAGGGGAGGACCGAGCCGGCCTGGAGGATAGGGGACATAGAGAGTCAAAGGATGCAGAAAGGGAGGAGAGGAGGGTTGAGGAGGCAGAATCAGGAGATAGGTTGGAGAAGGTTTGAGCAGAGGGAAGGGATGATAGGATGGAAGAGGAGAGAGTAGCGGGGAGAGAGAGCGAAGGTTGGGACGGCGCGATACCATCCGAGTAGGGGCAGTGTGGGAAGTGTTGGATGAGAGCGAGAGGGAAAAGGATACAAGGTAGTGGTCGGAGACTTGGAGGGGAGTTGCAACGAGGTTAGTGGAAGAACAGCATCTAGTAAAGATGAGGTCGAGCGTATTTCCTGCCTTGTGAGTAGGGGGAAGGTGAGAGGGTGAGGTCAAAAGAGGAGAGGAGTGGAAAGAAGGAGGCAGAGAGGAATGAGTCAAAGGTAGGCTGGGGAGGTTGTGCCCAGAACTGCAGAGAGGTGAGTCATTCCTCGTGAGAAAGAGTCATCATGCACTGTCATTGGATGAACTCTCCGAGGAACCTTGGAGGGCGATAATGATAAGGATGTTGCTTCTGGAAAGGGCTGAACGTGGATATTGACCCAAAGGAGGCTATAGACAGATGGGTAAGGGGGAGAAGAGATGACCACTTGGGGAGAGATGGGGATCCAGGTGCCACCACCCCGCTGACCAGAAGCTCTCGGGGTGTGCGAGAACACGTGGGCAGACGAAGAGCAGTAGGAGTGGCAGTGTTGTCTGTGGTGATCCATGTTTCCGTCAGTGCCAAGAAGTGAGGGACTGGAGGGAGACATAGGGCGGAGATGAACTCTGCCTTGTTGGCCGAGATCCGGCAGTTCCAGAGGCTACCGGAGACCTGGAACCCACGTGGCAATTCGTGCGCGCTGGGACCACCAGATTAAGGGTGGCCGCGGCCACGCGGTGTGGAGCGTTGTATGGTCTGTGCAGAGAGGAGAGAACAGGGATAGACAGACACATAGTTGACAGGCTACACAAGAGGCTACGCTAATGCAAAGGAGATTGGAAAGACAAGTGGACTACACGTCACGAGTGTTCAGAGAGTTAAGCTTACGTAGCAAGAATCTTATTGACTAAAATGATTAAAATGATACAGTACTGCTGAAGTAGGCTAGCTGGCAGAGGCTGCGTTGTTGACTAAGTAGGCTAGTTGGCATTGGCTAACAAATCAAGCCGTTGTACTGTAATGAAATGAAATGAAAAATGTGATACTACCTGTGGAGCGAAGCGAAATGCGACCGGATTGTTGAGTGCAGAAGTTCTGTTCGGTAGACGTTGGCTAGCTGTTGGCTAGCTAGCAGAGTCTCCTATGTTAAGGACGACATAAAACTACACACTCTAAACTACACAATTATCTTGGGTACGAAGACAGCAAAGACAACTATGTAGCTAGCTAACACTACACTAATCAAGTCGTTCAGTTGAGTGTAATAGTTGTGCTGCTAATCGGTAGACGGTGGACTAGCTAACGGTGGACGTTAGCTAGCTGGCTAGCTGCAGGGCAGTGTAGACTGCGTTAGGACGACGAAATACGATAATTACGCAATTATCTATGATACAAAGACGGCTGTGTAGCTAGCTAAGAAGGAATCGCTAAGATTAGACAAATCAAACCGTTGTACTATAATGAAATGTAATGAAATGTAATACTACCTGCGGACCGAGTGCAGATGCGACCGCTCGCTCCAACCCGGAAGTGGACAAAACAGCTGTAGTTGTGTTGTCTCCCTCAGTGCTCTACCAGACAGAGTAAAGAGAGTGTAGTTGTGTTGTCTCCCTCAGTACTCTACCAGACAGAATAAAGAGACTGTAGTTGTGTTGTCTACCTCAGTGCTCTACCAGACAGAATAAAGAGACTGTAGTTGTGTTGTCTCCCTCAGTGCTCTACCAGACAGAATAAAGAGACTGTAGTTGTGTTGTCTCCCTCAGTGCTCTACCAGACAGAATAAAGAGACTGTAGTTGTGTTGTCTCCCTCAGTGCTCTACCAGACAGAATAAAGAGACTGTAGTCGTGTTGTCTCCCTCAGTGCTCTACCAGACAGAATAAAGAGACTGTAGTCGTGTTGTCTCCCTCAGTGCTCTACCAGACAGAATAAAGAGACTGTAGTCGTGTTGTCTCCCTCAGTGCTCTACCAGACAGAATAAAGATACTGTAGTTGTGTTGTCTCCCTCAGTGCTCTACCAGACAGAATAAAGAGACTGTAGTGCGTTGTTCCCTCAGTGCTCTACCAGACAGAATAAAGAGACTGTAGTTGCGTTGTCTCCCAGTGTGCTCTACCAGACAGAATAAAGAGACTGTAGTTGTGTTGTCTCCCTCAGTGCTCTACCAGAAAGAGTAAAGAGAGTGTAGTCAGCGTTGTCTCCCTCAGTGCTCTACCAGACAGAATAAAGAGAGTGTAGTTGCGTTGTCTCCCTCAGTGCTCTACCAGACAGAATAAAGAGACTGTAGCAGTGTTGTCTCCTCAGTGCTCTACCAGACAGAATAAAGAGACTGTAGTGTTGTCTCCTCAGTGCTCTACCAGACAGAATAAAGAGACTGTAGTCGCGTTGTCTCCTCAGTGCTCTACCAGACAGAATAAAGAGAGTGTAGTGTGTTGTCTCCTCAGTGCTCTACCAGACAGAATAAAGAGACTGTAGTTGTGTTGTCTCCCAGTGCTCTACCAGACAGAATAAAAGAGACTGTGAAGCTTGTGCTTGTCTCCTCAGTGCTCTACCAGACAGAATAAAGAGACTGTAGTCCCAGTGTGTTGTCTCCCTCAGTGCCTCTACCAGACAGAATAAACGACTGTAGCAGCGTTGTCTCCTCAGTGCTCTACCAGACAGAATAAAGAGA
>NW_027032588.1:0-4925 GCF_034236695.1 Oncorhynchus nerka
CTGCACATTGACTCTGTACCGGTACCCCCTGCACATTGACTCTGTACCGTACCCCTGCACATTGACTCTGTACCGGTACCCCCTGCACATTGACTCTGTACCGGTACCTCCTGCACATTGACTCTGTACCGGTACCCCCTGCACATTGACTTGTACCGGTAAATTCCCTGCACATGACTCTGTACCGTACCTCTGCAGCTCTTTAACTACTTGTTTCTTTTTATTTCTTATTTTGTATTTTTTAAACTGCGTTGCTGTTTAGAGGCTTGTAATTAAGCATTTCACCAAAGGTCTACTGTTGGTTAGGCTTGTAATTAAGCATTTCACTGTAAGGTCTATACTGTTGGTTAGGGGCTTGTAATTAAGCATTTCTGTAAGGTCTATACTGTTGTTGGAGACATGATGAAAAATTTCACTGTAAGGTCTATACTGTTGGTTAGGGGCTTGTAATTAAGCATTCCACTAAGGTCTATAATTGCTGTTAGGGTCTTGTAATTAAGCATTTCACTGCCAAAGTCTATACTGTTGGTTAGAGGCTTGTAATTAAGCATTTCACTGTAAGATTTCTTTTTATTGATTGCAGGAGCTTGTAATTCAGCATTTTCACTGTAAGGTCTATACTGTTGGTTAGAGGGCTTGTAATTAAGCATTCCTGTAAGGTCTATGCATGTTGGTTAGGGCTTGTAATTAAACATTTGCTATGAGTCTATACTGTTGGTTAAACGTAATTAAACATTTCACTGTAAGGTCTATACTGTTGGTTAGAGGCTTGTAAATTAAGCATTTCACTATGAGTCTATACTGTTGATTGGGGGCTTGTAATTAAACCTTTTCACTGTAAGGTCTATACTGTTGGTTAGGGAACATAATTAAGCATTTCATAACAAAGATATACTGTTGGTTGGGGCTTGTAATTAAGCATTTCACTGTAAGGTCTATACTGTTGGTTAGGGGCTTGTAATTAAGCATTTCACTGTAAGGTCTATACTGTTGGTTAGGCTTGTAATTAAGCATTTCCTGTAAGGTCTACACTGTTGGTTAGGGGCTTGTAATTAAGCATTTCACTGTGAGGTCTATACTGTTGGTTAGGGCTTGTAATTAAGCATTTCACTGTAAGGTCTATACTGTTGGTTAGGGGCTTGTAATTGCATTTCATTCTCACTGTGAGGTCTATACTGTTGGTTAGGGGCTTGTAATTAAGCATTTCACTGTAAGGTCTATACTGTTGGTTAGGGGCTTGTAATTAAGCATTTCACTGTAAGGTCTATACTGTTGGTTAGGGGCTTGTAATTAAGCATTTCACTGTAAGGTCTATACTGTTGGTTAGGGGCTTGTAATTAAGCATTTCACTGTAAGGTCTATACTGTTGGTTAGGGGGCTTGTAATTAAGCATTTCACTGTAAGGTCTATACTGTTGGTTAGGGCTTGTAATTAAGCATTTCACTGTAAGGTCTATACTGTTGGTTAGAGCCTTGTAATTAAGCATTTCACTGTAAGGTCCATACTGTTGGTTAGAGGCTTGTAATTAAGCATTTCACTGTAAGGTCTATACTGTTGGTTAGGGGCTTGCAATTAAGCATTTCACTGTAAGGTCTATACTGTTGGTTAGGGGCTTGTAATTAAGCATTTCACTGTAAGGTCTACACTGTTGGTTAAGGGAGCTTGTAATTAAGCATTTCACTATAAGGTCTACACTGTTGGTTAGGAGACTTGTAATTAAACATTCACTGTAAGGTCTATACTGTTGATTGGGGCTTGTAATTAAGCATTTCACTGTAAGGTCTATACTGTGGTTAGGGGCTTGCAATTAAACCATTTCACTGTAAAGGTCCTATACTGTTGGTTAGAACTGTAATTAAGCATTTCACTGTAAGGTCTATACTGTTGGTTAGGGGCTTGTAGTGGCATTTCACTGTAAGGTCTATACTTGTATTTGGCTCATGGGATTAATACAATTTGATTTGAAATGCGATGAATGGTGGTTAGTCAACCTAATCGCGCATTAGATGAGGCATTTGACCTAGTATTTTATTTTTTATTTCCCAATATATATACAATATAACTTTTTTTTCACATACAATTTAGTACACTAGTCTGGTATTTGACAAGGCCAGTGATTTACATAATAGGGTCATTCATACAGGACACTTGTAATGATACAGACTGTTGACAAACCACAGACTCTCACCAGATTGGGCGATATGGTCAGTAGTAGCTTTGATGTATAACGTTAAAGGTGAAGTTCACCTAGTTCGCCAAAAACCCACTGGCTCCAGATCATCTACATGACTCTGCTAGGTAAAGTCCCACTTGTCTCAGCTGCAGTCACCTGCCCAGCACCCACCCTATAGCACCTCGCTCCAGCAGGTATATCTCACTGGTCACCCCTCTAAAGCCAATTCTTTCTTTGGTCTCTCCTTCCAGTTCTCTGCTGCCAATGACTGGAACGAACTACAAAAATCTCTGAAACTGGAAACACTTATCTCCCCTCACTTGTTTTAAGCACCAGCTGTCAGAGCAGCTCACAGATTACTGCACCTGTACATAGCCCACCTATAATTTAGCCCAAACAACTACCTCTTTCCTACTGTATTTATTTATTTTGCTCCTTGCACCCCCATTATTTTTATTTTACTTTGCCCATTCTTCCACTGCAAATCTACCATTCCAGTGTTTACTTGCTATATTGTGTTTACTTCTGCCACCATGGCCCTTTTTTGCCCTTATCTCACCTCATTTGCTCACATCGTATATAGACTTGTTTATACTGTATTATTGACTGTATGTTTTGTTTATTCCATGTAACTCTGTGTTGTTGTATGTGTCGAACTGCTTTTACTTTATCTTGGCCAGGTTACAGAGTTGTAAATGAGAACTTGTTCTCAGCTTGCCTACAAGGTGTTCTCAACTAGCCTACCTGGTTAAATAAAGGTGTTCTCAACTAGCCTACCTGGTTAAATAAAGGTGTTCTCAACTAGCCTACCTGGTTAAATAAAGGTGTTCTCAACTAAAGCCTACCTGGTTAAATAAAGGTGTTCTCAACTAGCCTACCTGGTTAAATAAAGGTGTTCTCAACTAGCCTACCTGGTTAAATAAAGGTGTTCTCAACTAGCCTACCTGGTTAAATAAAGGTGTTCTCAACTAGCCTACCTGGTTAAATAAAGGTGTTCTCAACTAGCCTACCTGGTTAAATAAAGGTGTTCTCAACTAGCCTACCTGGTTAAATAAAGGTGTTCTCAACTAGCCTACCTGGTTAAATAAAGGTGTTCTCAACTAGCCTACCTGGTTAAATAAAGGTGTTCTCAACTAGCCTACCTGGTTAAATAAAGGTGTTCTCAACTAGCCTACCTGGTTAAATAAAGGTGTTCTCAACTAGCCTACCTGGTTAAATAAAGGTGTTCTCAACTAGCCTACCTGGTTAAATAAAGGTGTTCTCAACTAGCCTACCTGGTTAAATAAAGGTGTTCTCAAATAAAAATAAAGGTGTTCTCAACTAGCCTACCTGGTTAAATAAAGGTGTTCTCAACTAGCCTACCTGGTTAAATAAAGGTGTTCTCAACTAGCCTACCTGGTTAAATAAAGGTGTTCTCAACTAGCCTACCTGGTTAAATAAAGGTGTCAACTAAATAAAGGTGTTCTCAACTAGCCTACCTGGTTAAATAAAGGTGTTCTCAACTAGCCTACCTGGTTAAATAAAGGTGTTCTCAACTAGCCTACCTGGTTAAATAAAGGTGTTCTCAACTAGCCTACCTGGTTAAATAAATAAAGGTGTTCTCAACTGGCCTACCTGGTTAAATAAAGGTGTTCTCAACTAGCCTACCTGGTTAAATAAAGGTGTTCTCAACTAGCCTACCTGGTTAAATAAAGGTGTTCTCAACTAGCCTACCTGGTTAAATAAAGGTGTTCTCAACTAGCCTACCTGGTTAAATAAAGGTGTTCTCAACTAGCCTACCTGGTTAAATAAAGGTGTTCTCAACTAGCCTACCTGGTTAAATAAAGGTGTTCTCAACTAGCCTACCTGGTTAAATAAAGGTGTTCTCAACTGGCCTACCTGGTTAAATAAAGGTGTTCTCAACTAGCCTACCTGGTTAAATAAAGGTGTTCTCAACTAGCCTACCTGGTTAAATAAAGGTGTTCTCAACTAGCCTACCTGGTTAAATAAAAATCAAAGCCTAGCCTACCTGGTTAAATAAAGGTGTTCTCAACTAGCCTACCTGGTTAAATAAAAATAAAGGTGTTCTCAACTAGCCTACCTGGTTAAATAAAGGTGTTCTCAACTAGCCTACCTGGTTAAATAAAGGTGTTCTCAACTAGCCTACCTGGTTAAATAAAGGTGTTCTCAACTCAGCCTACCTGGTTAAATAAAGGTGTTCTCAACTAGCCTACCTGGTTAAATAAAGGTGTTCTCAACTAGCCTACCTGGTTAAATAAAGGTGTTCTCAACTAGCCTACCTGGTTAAATAAAGGTGTTCTCAACTAGCCTACCTGGTTAAATAAAGGTGTTCTCAACTAGCCTACCTGGTTAAATAAAGGTGTTCTCAACTAGCCTACCTGGTTAAATAAAGGTGTTCTCAACTAGCCTACCTGGTTAAATAAAGGTGTTCTCAACTAGCCTACCTGGTTAAATAAAGGTGTTCTCAACTAGCCTACCTGGTTAAATAAAGGTGTTCTCAACTAGCCTACCTGGTTAAATAAAGGTGTTCTCAACTAGCCTACCTGGTTAAATAAAGGTGTTCTCAACTAGCCTACCTGGTTAAATAAAGGTGTTCTCAACTAGCCTACCTGGTTAAATAAAGGTGTTCTCAACTAGCCCACCTGGTTAAATAAAGGTGTTCTCAACTGGCCTACCTGGTTAAATAAAGGTGTTCTCAACTAGCCTACCTGGTTAAATAAAGGTGTTCTCAACTAGCCCACCTGGTTAAATA
>NW_027032589.1:0-4927 GCF_034236695.1 Oncorhynchus nerka
AGGTTAGGGTCAGTAATAGGTTATTAACAGGTTACCTCTATGTATCAGTTGGTTAGGGTTAGTAATAGGTTATTAACAGGTTACCTCTATGTATCGTTGGTTAGGGTTATGGTCAGTAATAGGTTATTAACAGGTTACCTCTATGTACAGTTGGTTAGGGTTAGTAATAGGTTATTAACAGGTTACCTCTATGTACCGTTGGTTAGGGTTATGGTCAGTAATAGGTTATTAACAGGTTACCTCTATGTACCGTTGGTTAGGTTAGGTCAGTAATAGGTTATTAACAGGTTACCTCTATGTATCGTTGGTTAGGGTCAGTAATAGGTTATTAACAGGTTACCTCTATGTACCGTTGGTTAGGGTCAGTAATAGGTTATTAACAGGTTACCTCTATGTACCGTTGGTTAGGGTTAGTAATAGGTTATTAACAGGTTACCTCTATGTACCGTTGGTTAGGGTCAGTAATAGGTTATTAACAGGTTACCTCTATGTACCGTTGGTTAGGTCAGTAATAGGTTATTAACAGGTTACCTCTATGTACCATTGGTTAGGTCAGTAATAGGTTATTAACAGGTTACCTCTATGTACCGCTGGTTAGGTTAGGCCGCACAGGTTATTAACAGGTTACCTCTATGTACCGTTGGTTAGGTTATGGTCAGTAATAGGTTATTAACAGGTTACCCTCTATGTACAGTTGGTTAGGGTTAGTAATAGGTTATTAACAGGTTACTCCTATGTACCGTTGGTTAGGGTTAATAGGTTATTAACAGGTTACCTCTATGTAACATCGTTGGTTAGGGCTAGTAATAGGTTATTAACAGGTTACCTCTATGTACAGTTGGTTATGGTTAGTAATAGGTTATTAACAGGTTACCTCTATGTACAGTTGGTTAGGGTTAGTAATAGGTTATTAACAGGTTACCTCTATGTACAGTTGGTTAGGGTTGGTAATAGGTTATTAACAGGTTACCTCTATGTACCGTTGGTTAGGTCAGTAATAGGTTATTAACAGGTTACCTCTATGTACCGTTGGTTAGGTCAGTAATAGGTTATTAACAGGTTACCTCTATGTACAGTTGGTTAGGGTTATGGTCAGTAATAGGTTATTAACAGGTTACTCTATGTACCGTTGGTTAGGGTTAGTAATAGGTTATTAACAGGTTACCTCTATGTACAGTTGGTTAGGGTTAGTAATAGGTTATTAACAGGTTACCTCTATGTACCATTGGTTGGTCAGTAATAGGTTAACAGGTTACCTCTATGTACAGTTAGGTTAGGTCAGTAATAGGTTATTAACAGGTTACCTCTATGTACCGTTGGTTAGGGTTATGGTCAGTCAGTAATAGGTTATTAACAGGTCTATGTACATTGGTTAGGTTAGTAATAGGTTATTAACAGGTTACCTCTATGTACAGTTGGTTAGGGTTAGTAATAGGTTATTAACAGGTTACCTCTATGTACAGTTGGTTAGGTCAGTAATAGGTAACAGTAATCGTTGGTTAGGAGTTAGGTTATTAACAGGTTACCTCTATGTACCGTTGGTTAGGGTTATGGTCAGTAATAGGTTATTAACAGGTTACCTCTATGTACAGTTGGTTAGGGTTATGGTCAGTAATAGGTTATTAACAGGTTACCTCTATGTACAGTTGGTTAGTTATTCAGGGGTTATTAACAGGTCTATGTACCGTTGGTTAGGTTATTAACAGGTCTATGTACAGTTGGTTAGGGTTAGTAATAGGTTATTAACAGGTTACCTCTATGTACAGTTGGTTAGTTCAGTAATAGGTTATTAACAGGTTACCTCTATGTACCGTTGGTTAGGGTCAGTAATAGGTTACACAGGTTACCTCTATGTACAGTTGGTTAGGGGGTTATTAACAGGTTACCTCTATGTATCGTTGGTTAGGTTAGTAATAGGTTATTAACAGGTTACCTCTATGTACAGTTGGTTAGGGGTTAGTAATAGGTTATTAACAGGTTACCTCTATGTACAGTTGGTTAGGGGTCAGTAATAGGTTATTAACAGGTTACCTCTATGTACAGTTGGTTAGGTGAGGGTTAGTAATAGGTTATTAACAGGTTACCTCTATGTACCGTTGGTTAGGGTCAGTAATAGGTTATTAACAGGTTACCTCTATGTACAGCTGGTTAGGGTCAGTAATAGGTTATTAACAGGTTACCTCTATGTACCGTTGGTTAGGGTCAGTAATAGGTTATTAACAGGTTACCTCTATGTATCGTTGGTTAGGGTTAGTAATAGGTTATTAACAGGTTACCTCTATGTACAGTTGGTTAGGGTTAGTAATAGGTTGATAATAGGTTATTAACAGGTTACCTCTATGTACAGTTGGTTAGGGTCAGTAATAGGTTATTAACAGGTTACCTCTATGTACAGTTGGTTAGGGTTATGGTCAGTAATAGGTTATTAACAGGTTACCTCTATGTACAGTTGGTTAGGGTTAGTAATAGATTGATAATAGGTTATTAACAGGTTACCTCTATGTACCGTTGGTTAGGGTTAGTAATAGGTTATTAACAGGTTACCTCTATGTACAGTTGGTTAGGGTTAGTAATAGGTTATTAACATATTACCTCTATGTACCGTTGGTTAGGGTTAGTAATAGGTTATTAACAGGTTACCTCTATGTACCGTTGGTTAGGGTTATGGTCAGTAATAGTTTATTAACAGGTTACCTCTATGTACAGTTGGTTAGGGTTATGGTCAGTAATAGGTTATTAACAGGTTACCTCTATGTACAGTTGGTTAGGGTTAGTAATAGGTTATTAACATGTTACCTCTATGTACCGTTGGTTAGGGTTAGTAATAGGTTATTAACAGGTTACCTCTATGTACCGTTGGTTAGGGTTATGGTCAGTAATAGTTTATTAACAGGTTACCTCTATGTACAGTTGGTTAGGGTTATGGTCAGTAATAGGTTATTAACAGGTTACCTCTATGTACAGTTGGTTAGGGTTATGGTCAGTAATAGGTTATTAACAGGTTACCTCTATGTACAGTTGGTTAGGGTTAGTAATAGGTTATTAACAGGTTACCTCTATGTACAGTTGGTTAGGGTTAGGGTCAGTAATAGGTTATTAACAGGTTACCTCTATGTACAGTTGGTTAGGGTCAGTAATAGGTTGATAATAGGTTATTAACAGGTTACCTCTATGTACCATTGGTTAGGGTTATGGTCAGTAATAGGTTATTAACAGGTTACCTCTATGTACAGTTGGTTAGGGTTATGGTCAGTAATAGGTTATTAACAGGTTACCTCTATGTACAGTTGGTTAGGGTCAGTAATAGGTTATTAACAGGTTACCTCTATGTACAGTTGGTAATAGGTTAACAGGTCTAGTACAGTTGGTTAGGTTGATAATAGGTTATTAACAGGTTACCTCTATGTACCATTGGTTAGGGTTAGTAATAGGTTATTAACAGGTTACCGTTAGTTAGGGTCAGTAATAGGTTATTAACAGGTTACCTCTATGTACAGTTGGTTAGGGTTATGGTCAGTAATAGGTTATTAACAGGTTACCTCTATGTACAGTTGGTTAGGGTTATGGTCAGTAATAGGTTATTAACAGGTTACCTCTATGTACAGTTGGTTAGGGTCAGTAATAGGTTATTAACAGGTTACCTCTATGTACCGTTGGTTAGGGTCAGTAATAGGTTATTAACAGGTTACCTCTATGTACAGTTGGTTAGGGTCAGTAATAGGTTATTAACAGGTTACCTCTATGTATTGTTGGTTAGGGTCAGTAATAGGTTATTAACAGGTTACCTCTATGTACAGTTGGTTAGGGTTATGGTCAGTAATAGGTTATTAACAGGTTACCTCTATGTACAGTTGGTTAGGGTTATGGTCAGTAATAGGTTATTAACAGGTTACCTCTATGTACAGTTGGTTAGGGTTAGTAATAGGTTATTAACAGGTTACCTCTATGTACAGTTGGTTAGGGTAATAGGTTGATTAGGTTATTAACAGGTCTATGTAAGTTGGTTAGGGTCAGTAATAGGTTATTAACAGGTTACCTCTATGTACAGTTGGTTAGGGTTATGGTCAGTAATAGGTTATTAACAGGTTACCTCTATGTACAGTTGGTTAGGGTTAGTAATAGGTTGATAATAGGTTATTAACAGGTTACCTCTATGTACAGCTGGTTAGGGTTAGTAATAGGTTATTAACAGGTTACCTCTATGTACAGCTGGTTAGGGTCAGTAATAGGTTATTAACAGGTTACCTCTATGTACAGCTGGTTAGGGTCAGTAATAGGTTATTAACAGGTTACCTCTATGTACCGTTGGTTAGGGTTAGTAATAGGTTATTAACATATTACCTCTATGTACCGTTGGTTAGGGTTAGTAATAGGTTATTAACAGGTTACCTCTATGTACCGTTGGTTAGGGTTATGGTCAGTAATAGTTTATTAACAGGTTACCTCTATGTACAGTTGGTTAGGGTTATGGTCAGTAATAGGTTATTAACAGGTTACCTCTATGTACAGTTGGTTAGGGTTAGTAATAGGTTATTAACATGTTACCTCTATGTACAGTTGGTTAGGGTTAGTAATAGGTTATTAACAGGTTACCTCTATGTACAGTTGGTTAGGGTCAGTAATAGGTTATTAACAGGTTACCTCTATGTACCGTTGGTTAGGGTCAGTAATAGGTTATTAACAGGTTACCTCTATGTACAGTTGGTTAGGGTCAGTAATAGGTTATTAACAGGTTACCTCTATGTATCGTTGGTTAGGGTTAGTAATAGGTTATTAACAGGTTACCTCTATGTACAGTTGGTTAGGGTTAGTAATAGGTTGAGTAATAGGTTATTAACAGGTTACCTCTATGTACCGTTGGTTAGGGTTAGTAATAGGTTATTAACAGGTTACCTCTATGTACAGTTGGTTAGGGTTAGTAATAGGT
>NW_027032590.1:0-4929 GCF_034236695.1 Oncorhynchus nerka
AACTCATTGATAAAGGGAAGAAACCACAACTCATGGGAGAGGAAGAAACCACAACTCATTGATAGAGAGAGAGAAACCACAACTCATTGATAGAGGGAAGAAACACAACTCATGGATAGAGGAGAGAAACCACAACTCATTGATAGAGGGAGAGAAACCACAACTCCATTGATTCTGAGGAGGAGAATGCCACAACTCATGGAAGAGGGAGAGAAACCACAACTCATTGGTAGAGGGAGAGAAAGCCACAACTCATGGGAAGGACGGGAAACCCTGATCAGAGGAGAGGAACCACAACTCATTGATAGAGGAGAGAAACCACAACTCATGTGGAGGAGAGAAACCACAACTCATTGATAGAGGAGAGAAACCACAACTCATTGATAGAGGGAGAGAAACCACAACTCATGGGAGAGGAGAGAAACCACAACTCATTGATAGAGGGAGAGAAACCACAACTCATTGATAGAGGAGAGAAACCACAACTCATTGATAGAGAGAAACCACAACTCATTGATGAGAGAGAAACCACAAGTCATTGATAGAGGGAGAGAAACCACAACTCATTGATAGAGGGAGAGAAACCACAACTCATTGATAGAGGAGAGAAACCACAACTCATTGATAGGGGAGAGAAACCACAACTCATTGATGAGAGGAAAGAAAAGTACAACTCATGCAGTAGAGAGAAAAGCCACAGCTCATGGAGAGGAGTAACCACAAGTCATTGATGGAGGAGGAGAAACCACAACTCATTGATAGAGAAATACAACTCATGGAAGGGAAAGCTGTCATTGAGGAAAACCTAACTCATGGGAGAAAGCCACAAGTCATTGATGAGGAGAAACCACAACTCATTGATAGGAAAGCCATAACTAGGAGAAGGGAAAAACCACAACTCATTGATAAGGGAGAGAAACCACAACTCATGGGAGAGAAACCACAACTCATGGGAAGGGAGAGAGTAACCACAAGTCATTGATAGAGGAGAGAAACCACAACTCGTGATAGAGGGAAAACCACAACTCATGGAAGGGAGAGCAACTCACAACTCATTGATAGAGGAGTTGAACACAACTCATGGAGAGGGAGAGAAACCACAAGTCATTGATAGAGGGAAACACAGCTCATTGATAGAGGAGGAGAGTGACACAACTCATGGGAGAGGAGAGAAACCACAACTCATTGATAGAGGAGAGAAACCACAACTCATTGATAGAGGAGAGAAACCACAACTCATGGGAGAGAGAAAGTAACAACTCATTGATAGAGGAAAACCACAACTCATTGGGAGAGGGAGAAAACACAACTCATTGGGGGAGAGAAACCACAACTCATTGGAGGAGAGAAACCACAACTCATGATAGGAGAGAAACCACAACTCATGGGAGAGGAAACCACTCATTGATAGAGGAGAGAAACACAACTCATTGATAGAGGAGAGAAACCACAACTCATTGGGAGGGAAACCACAACTCATTGATGGAAAGAGCCACAAGTCATTGATGAAGTCATTGATAGGGGAGAGAAACCACAACTCATTGATAGAGGAGAGAAACCACAACTCATGGGAGAGAAACCACAACTCATGGGAGAGGAGAAAACCACAACTCATTGATAGAGGAGAGAAACCACAACTCATTGATAGAGGGAGAGAAACCACAACTCATTGATCATTGAGGGAGAAAACCACAACTCATTGAAGAGGAGAAAACCACAACTCATGGAGAGGAAAACCACAACTCATTGATAGAGGAGAGAAACCACAACTCATTGATAGAGGGAAAACCACAACTCATTGATAGGGGAGCTCTGGAAACCACAACTCATGGGAGAGGAAAAACCACAACTCATTGATAGAGGAGAAACCACAAGTCATTGATAGAGGGGAAACCACAACTCATGGAAGGAGGAAACCACTAACTCATTGATAGAGGAAGTAACCACAGCTCATTGGGAGGAAGAAACCACAACTCATTGGAGAGAGAAACCACAACTCATTGATGAGGGAGAGAAACCACAATTCATGGGAGGGAAGAAACCACAACTCATTGATAGAGGGAAAACCTAACTCATTGATGAGGAGAAAACCACAACTCATGAGAAGGAGAGAAACCACAACTCATTGATGGAAGAAACCACAACTCATTGAAGAGGAGGAAACCACAACTCATTGATAGGGAGAAACCACAACTCATGGGAGAGGGGAAACTCCCAAGTCATTGATAGAGGGAGAAACCACAACTCATTGATAGAGGGAAGCCACAACTCATTGAAGGGAAGAAACCACAACTCATTGGGAGAGGAGAGAAACCACAACTCATGGAAGAGGAGAGAAACCACAACTCATGGAAGAGGGAAAGCCACAACTCATTGATAGAGAGAAACCACAACTCTGGGAGATGGGATAGAGGAAAACCACAAGTCATTGATAGAGGGAGAGAAACCACAACTCATTGGGAGAGGGAAAACCAAACTCATTGATATGGGAAAAACCACAACTCATGGAAGAGGAGGGACAACTCATTGATGGGAAAGCCAGCACTCATTGATAGAGGAAGAAACCACAACTCATTGATAGGAGAGAGAAACCACAACTCATTGATAAGAGGAAAACCACAACTCATTGTGAAAACCACAACTCATGGGGAGAGTAACCACAACTCATGATAGAGGGAAGAAACCACAACTCATTGGGAGAGGAGAGAAACCACAACTCATGGGAGAGGAGGAAACCACAACTCTTGATAGAGGGAGAAACCACAACTCATTGATAGGAAGAGAAACCACAACTCATTGAAGGGGAGAGAAACCACAACTCATTGATAGAGGGAAAACCACAACTCATGGGAGGGAAACCACAACTCATTGATAGAGGAGAGCAACTCATTGATAGAGGAAAAACCACTCATTGATGAGGGAGAGAAACCACAACTCATTGATAGAGGAGAGAAACCACAACTCATTGGAAGGGAGAAACCACAACTCATTGATAGAGGGGCTTCTTTCATTGATAGCAGAGTCATTGATAGGGAAAGCCACAACTCATGGGAGAGAGAAACCACAACTCATGGGAGAGGAAGGAAACCACAACTCATGGGAGAGGGAGAGAAACCACAACTCATTGATAGAGGAGAGAACCCACAACTCATTGATAGAGGAAAACCACAACTCATTGATAGAGGGGAAAACCACAACTCATTGAAGAGGAGTAACCACAACTCATTGATAGAGGGCGAAACCACAACTCATGGGAGAGAAACCACAACTCATTGATGAGGAGAGAAACCACAACTCATTGATAGAGGAGAAACCACAACTCATTGATAGAGGGAAAACCACAACTCATGGAGAGGAAACCACAACTCATTGATAGGAGAAAACCACAACTCATTGGGAGAGGAAGAAACCCTGGCAACTCATTGAGGGAAAACCACAACTCATGGGAAGTAACCACAACTCATTGATAGAGGAGCGAAACCACAACTCATTGATGGGGAAAACCACAACTCATTGATAGAAACCACAACTCATGGGGAGGAGAGAAACCACAACTCATTGATAGAGGAAGAAACCAACTCATTGAAGGTAGAGAAACCACAACTCATTGATAGAGGGAGAAACCACAACTCATTGATAGGGAGAGAAACCACAACTCATTGATAGAGGGAGAGAAACCACAACTCATGTGGAAGAGGAGAAACCACAACTCATGGAAGAGGAGAAACCACAACTCATGATAGAGGGAGGAGGGAACCACAACTCATTGATAGAGGAGAGAAACCACAACTCATTGATAGAGGTAGAAACCACAACTCATGGAAGAGGGAAAACCACAACTCATTGATAGAGGAGAGAAACCACAGCTCTCATTGATAGAGGGAAAGCCACAACTCATGGGAGAGAGGAGAAATACAAGTCATTGATAGGGAAGGAAACCACAAGTCATTGATACAGAAGAAACACAACTCATTATTCTAGGAAGTAACCACAGCACCACTCATTGATGAGGAGAGAAACCACAACTCATGGGAAAGCCACAGCAGCATTGATAGAGGGAGAGAAACCACAACTCATGGGAGAGGGAGAGAAACCACAAGCTCATTGATAGAGGAGAGAAACCACAACTCATTGATAGAGGAGAGAAACCACAACTCATTGATAGAGGAAGGAACCACAACTCATTGATAGAGGGAGAGAAACCACAACTCATGGGAGGGAGAGAAACCACAACTCATTGATAGAGGAAGAACCACAACTCATTGATAGAGGAGAGAAACCACAACTCATGGGAGAGGAGAGAAACCACAACTCATTGATAGAGGAGAGAAACCACAACTCATTGGGATGAGGGAGAGAAACCACAACTCATTGATAGAGGAGAGAAACCACAACTCATTGATAGAGGAGAGAAACCACAACTCATGGAGAGAGGAAGAAACCACAACTCATGGGAGAGGGAGAGAAACCACAACTCATTGGAGAGGAGAGAAACCACAACTCATTGGGAGAGGAGAGAAACCACAACTCATTGATAGAGGGAGAGAAACCACAACTCATTGATAGAGGAGAGAAACCACAACTCATGGGAGAGGAGAGTAACCACAAGTCATTGATAGAGGGGAGAAACCACAACTCATTGAGTGAGAGGAAGAGAAACAACTCATTGATGAGGAGAGAAACCACAACTCATTGATAGAGGAGAGAACCACAACTCATGGGAGAGGAGAGAAACCACAACTCATTGATAGAGGAGAGGAGAAACCACAACTCATTGATAGAGGAAGAGAAACCACAACTCATTGATAGAGGGAAAACCACAACTCATTGATAGAGGGAGCGAAACCACAACTCATGGGAGAGGGAGAGAGACCACAACTCATTGATAGAGGGAAGAGAAACCACAACTCATTGATAGAGGGAGAGAAA
>NW_027032591.1:0-4931 GCF_034236695.1 Oncorhynchus nerka
GGTCCTCACTACCTTCATAACACTAGGGCCATTCCCCCAGAAATGTCCGGGAACTTGCAGGTGCCTTGGTGGAAGAGTGGGGTAACATAGTGGAGTAACATCTCACAGCAAGAACTGGCAAATCTGGTGCAGTCCATGAGGAGGACATGCACTGCAGTACTTAATGCAGCTGGTGGCCACACCAGATACTGACTGTTACTTTTGATTTTGATCTCGCCCCCCTTTGTTCAGGGACACATTATTCAATTTCTATTAGTCACATGTCTGTGGAACTTGTTCAGTGTATGTCTCAGTTGTTGAATCTTGTTATGTTCATACAAATATTTACACATGTTAAGTTTTCTAAAAAATAAACGCAGGATGTTCCTTTTTCTGCTGAGTTTAGGAATAAAGTGACAGATAGTAAACACTAGTAGAAGCGTATGTGATGAGTCAAAGTGGACTGCAGACAGTCCAGGTAGCTATTTGGTTAACTATGATTATTTATTTATTTTTAATTTTACCCCCTTTTCGTAGATATCCAATTATTAGTAGTTCCTATCTTGTCTCATCGCTACAACATCCCGCATACGGGCTCGGGAGAGATGAAGGTCGAAAGTCATGCGTCCCTCCGAAACACAACCCAACTCAAGCCGCACTGCTTCTTAACACAGTGCGCATCTAACCTGGAAGCCAGCCGCACCAATGTTTCGGAGGAAACACCGTGCACCTGCACTGCGCCCGCCACAGGAGTCGATGGTGCGCGATGAGACAAGGATATCCCTACCGCCAAACCTCGCTAACCCGGACGACGCTAGGCCAATTGTGCATCGCCCACGGACCTCCAAGTCACGGCCGGCTGCGACAGAGCCTTGGCGCGAACCCCAGAGTCTCTGGTGGCATAGCTAGCGCTGCGATGCAGTGCCCTAGATCACCTGCGCCACCTGCAAGGCTTTTGGCTAACTATTTAAATAACTATTTAGCAGTATTACGGCTTGGGGGTAGAAGCTGTTCACGATCCTGCTGGTCCCAGACGGTGCATTAGTCTCGCTTCACGCGTGCGGTAGCAGGGAGAACAGTCTATGACTTGGGTGGCTGGAATCGTTGAAAATGTTGAACACTTCCTCTGACACCACCTTGTATAGAGGTCCTGGACGGCCTTTTCACGACTGTGCTGGTGTGTTTGGACCATGATAGATCCTTCGTGATTTTGGGGGTATTTTATTAGGATCCCTATTAGCTGTTGCAAAAGCAGCAGCTACTCATCCTGGGTTCCAACACAAAACATGAAACATGACATAATACAGAACATTAATAGACAAGGAACAGCTCAAGGACAGAACTACATAATTTAAAAAAATACATTTTTCAAAAGGCACACGTAGCCTACTTATCAATAACAATACACAAACTATCTAGGTCAAATAGGGGAAAGGCTTTGTGCCGTGAGGTGATGCTTTATCCGTTTTTTTAAACAAGGTTTGCTGTTCATTTGAGCAATATGAGATGGAACGGAGTTCCATGCAATAATGGCTCTAAATAATATTGTACGCTTTCTTGAATTTGTTCTGGATTTGGGACTGTGAAAAGACCCATTGTGGCATGTCTGGTGGGGTAAGTGTGTATGTCAGGGCCGTGTGTAAGTTGACTATGCAAACAATTTGGGATTTTCAAACCATTAATGTTTCTTATAAAAGAAGTTATGCAGTCAGTCTATCCCCAACTCTTAGCCAAGAGAGACTGGCATGCATAGTATTTGTATCAGCCGCCTGATTACTATGAAGAGCAAGCTGGCTCCCACAGTGCCGGGGCGTTATGGTTGGGCCTCAGGGGGCCTGGCCTGCCCAACTGTACCCTTGCCAGTCCAAATAAAATATTGGTAATCTATTTGATTAACACGTGCGTAGAAAGACGCATCAATCTCAGATAAATCATCCGAGTGAGCGAAAACTGAGGGTAGGCAACAACATTTCCACCGCTGATCCTCAACACTGGGGCCCCACAAGGGTGCGTTCTGAGCCCTCTCCTATACTTCTGTTCACTCCACGACTGCGTGGGCCACGCACGCTCCAACTCAATCATCAAGTTTGCGGACGACACAACAGTGGTAGGCTTGATTACCAACAACGACGAGGCGGCCTACAGGGAGGTGAGGGCCCTCGGAGTGTGGTGTCAGGAAAATAACCTCACACGCAACGTCAACAAAACTAAGGAGATGATTGTGGACTTCAGGAAACAGCAGAGGGAACACCCCCTATCCACATCGATGGAACAGTAGTGGAGAGGGTAGCAAGTTTTAAGTTCCTCGGCATACACATCACAGACAAAACTGAATTGGTCCACTCACACTGACAGGCGCCGTGAAGAAGCGCAGCAGCTCTTCAACCTCAGGAGGCTGAAGAAATTCGGCTTGTCACCAAAGCACTCACAAACTTCTACAGATGCACAATCGAGAGCATCCTGGCGGGCTGTATCACCGCCTGGTGCGGCAACTGCTCCGCCCTCAACCGTAAGGCTCTCCAGAGGGTATGAGGTCACCACTGCAACGCATCACTGGGGCAAACTACCTGTCCTCCAGGACACCTACACCACCCGATGTTACAGGAAGGCCATAAAAGATCATCAAGGACATCCAACCACCCAAACCACTGCCTGTTCACCCCGCTATCATCCAGAAGGCGAGGTCAGTACAGGTGCATCAAAGCTGGGACCGAGAGACTGAAAAACAGCTTCTATCTCAAGGCCATCAGACTGTTAAACAGCCACCACTAACATTGAGTGGCTGCTGCCAACTACACTGTCATTGACACTGACCCAACTCCAGCCACTTTAATAATGGGAATTGATGGGAAATGATGTAAATATATCACTAGCCACTTTAAACAATGCTACCTTATATAATGTTACTTACCCTACATTATTCACATCTCATATCATACGTATATACTGTACTCTACATCATCGACTGCATCCTTATGTAACACATGTCATCTAGCCACTTTAACTATGCCACTTTGTTTACTTTGTCTACATACTCATCTCATATGTGTATATACTGTACTCGATACCATCTACTGTATGCTGCTCTGTACCATCACTCACTCATATATCACTTATGTGCACATATTCTTTATCCCCTTACACTGTGTATAAGACAGTAGTTTTAGAATTGTTAGTTAGATTACTTCGTTGGTTATCACTGCATTGTCGGAACTAGAAGCACAAGCATTTCGCTACACTCGCATAACATCTGCTAACCATGTGTATGTGACAAATAAATTTGATTTGATTTGATTTGATTTTTGATTTGATTTGATTTGAACTGCGCTCCTCTGTCTGCGTATGTGTAGACCATGTATCTGATGCTGTCTGGACAAAAATAGTATGGCATGTCACTACTATTTCTGTCCATACAGCATCAGATACATTGGTTACCTATAGTAAGATAGAGGGGCGCTGTTTCCTCGCTCGGATGCTTTCTCTGGTGAGATACAGTAGTTTTACCAGAGAGAAAAGGCAAAGCGAGAGGGCTCATGCTTGACCAAACCTGTCTATAATAAGCCATAATGCGTTTCCTATGGGGATACCTTATTATAAAATGACTCAAGTAAAAGTGAGTCACCCAGTAATTACTACTTGAGTAAAAGTCTAAAAGTATCTGGTTTTAAATGTACTTAAGTACAGTGCTGGAAAAAGTACTCAATTGTCATACTTGAGTGAAAGTAAAAACTAAAAGTAAATGCTACACATTATTATTAATATTATTATTATTATTATAATTTGTATTTATTTTTTGACAGCCAGGGGCACACTCCAACCCTCAGACATAATTTACAAACTAAGCATTTTGTGTTTAGTGGAGTCTGCCAGATCAGAGGCAGTAGGGATGACCAAGGGCGTTGTCTTGATAAGTGTGTCAATTGGGCCTTTTTCCTGTACTGCTAAACATTCAAATTGTGTAGAGTATTTTGAGTGTCCAAGGAAAATGTATGGAGTAAAAGTACATTATTTTCTTTTTGAATGTAGTGAAATGAACAGTTGAAGTTGTCAAAAATAGAAATAGTATGTATACCCCCAAAAACTACTTTTGTAGTACTTTAAAATATTTTTACTTAAGCACTTTACACCACTGGTGCCAGTGCAAGTGTTCGGATGCTCACTTCCCTAAAGTAAATTGACGTTTTTGCCAAAATGATATAATTACTCCTGTCTCAATAAAATAATTCAAAATCTTTCACTAGAGAACGACTGAGGATCCTTAGCTTCTTTTAAAAATAGTTGAAGATTGTTTCAAATCACAAGTGTTTAGGCCTATTTCATTTGGAAGCCCACAAGTTGTTTTTTTAAGGACCAGGTCTCTCTCTACAGAATGCATGCACTCAACTCTCCATAATGCACTCAGCTGTCTCCTGACAGTTCTTGCGCATTCATTTGTTTGTGTGAATTGTTTGCCCTTTGATTGTTTATTTTTTTTATAAATTCCCTATTACACATGTCACCAGTAGGCCTAATAAATGTACTGTTAATTCATTTCTGTCCACGCATGTATTAATTAAAGTCATTTACTGTTGTCATTCTTGGAATGGAAATGGTTGCCGAGTTCACAACCTACTACACTTGTGAGAAATGACTTTTGTAAATGTTTTCATCGTCTACTCCATGTGAGCCATGAGAATGTGACTGGTTTCTCTGTTATGATAACGTTTAGGGAGAGCGCGCCTGAGCACGCATAGAAGTACCCGGCCTGCTGCGGGATAATGTAGACATTTTCCCATTTGGGGGATGTCTGATTTCTGATTGTCTTAACTCACCACTACCACATAATAACGTCTCTTCCAGTTCTTCAGTAGCCTCCACCGACCCCGGGGGATTCTCCCTGAGGGCGTGTTGTCAGTTGAAGCTGTCTGGGGGGTTGAGGGGCAGGTAAAGCATTGCACTCACTCACTCCGTCG
>NW_027032592.1:0-4932 GCF_034236695.1 Oncorhynchus nerka
AAACCCAACCATCAGCGCCCAAACTCCCAACCATCCTCAGGCGCCCAAACCCCCAAAAACTGCCAACCTTCAGCGCCCAAACCCCCAAAACCCAACCTTCCGCGCCCAAACCCCCCAAAAACCCAACCATCAGCGCCCAAACCCCCAAAAACCCAACCTTCCGGGTGCCAAACCCCCAAAAAGCCCAAGCCATCAGCGCCCAAACCCTAAACCCAACCTTCCCAAACCCCAAACCCAATTCACTAGCGCCCAAACCCCAAAACTCAGCCGTCAGCGCCCAAACTCCCAAAACTCCAACCTTCAGCGCCCAAGAGCCCCAAAAACCCAACCTTCAGCGCCTAAACCCCAAAAACCCAACCTTCAGCGCCCAAACCCCCAAGAACCCAACCTTCAGCGCCCAAACCCCCAAAACCCATCCTCTCACGCCCAAACCCCAGAAACCCAACCTGCTCAGCGCCCAAACCCCCGAGAAAAGCACCATTCTGCACTAACTAATTTTTATTCAGACATTTGGAAGACAAATAAAGACTACCATTTAAAACTATATAAATATGTTTTTTTATTTAATTTTATTTCACCTTTTTAGGTCGGCCAATCGAGAACAAGTTCTCATTTACGACTGCGATCTTGCCAAGATAAAGCAAAGCAGTGCGTCAAACAAGAGTCGAGACTGAATCAATTCACCCTGGTGTGCGGACTGGTTTTATAACGAATTCACACAAACCAGAAAAAAACGTAACAATATGTCTGCGAAACTGTATATTCACATTATTATGAATTAATTGTGGTTTATTCGGTAGCATTTCGTAGCGTGACTGATTTTACTAATTGCATTAGTACTGTACAAAGTTAGAGGTGTGCTATTTGATAGATTCCCCTGCCCCCCTACCTCAGGTTTTCCAGTGTGGAGACCTGAGGTCAACCTACCCCCGCTCCCCTACCTTGGGCTTCCAGAGGGGAGACCTGAGGTCAACCTACCCCCGCCCCCCTACCTCGGGCTTCCAGAGGGGAGACCTGAGGTCAACCTACCCACGCCCCCCCTACCTCGGGCTTCCAGAGGGGAGACCTGAGGTCCAACCTACCCACGCCCCCTACCTCGGGTTTCCAGTATGGAGACCCAAAGGTCAACCTACCCCCACCTCCCTACCTCGGGCTTCCAGTATGGAGACCCAAGGTCAACCTACCCCCGCCCCCCTACCTCGGGCTTCCAGAGGGGAGACCAAGGTCAACCTACCCCCGCCCCCTACCTCGGGCTTCCAGTGGGGAGATCTTCCCAGGCAGTAGTAGCCTGCCTAGCTCACAAACTAGAATCAGGGTGCCCACTCCGACAAGTTTAATCGACTTGGTTTTGACTCTGACGTGCACCTGTCAACTGTGAGACCTTATATAGACAGGTGTGTGCCTTGCCAAATCATGTCCTATCAATTGAATTGACCACAGGTGGACTACAATCAAGTTGTAGAAACATCTCAAGGATGATCAATGGAAACAGGATGCACCTGAGCTCAATTTTTCTAGTATCATAGCAAAGGGTCTGAATATTTATGCAAATAAGGTATCTGTTCTTTATTTTTAATACATTTGCACCTGTTTTTGCTTTGTCATTATAGGGTATTGTGATGTCATTATGGGCTATTGTAATGTCATTATGGGCTATTGTAATGTCATTATGGGCTATTGTGATGTCATTATGGGGTATTGTGATGTCATTATGGGGTATTGTGATGTCATTATGGGGTATTGTGATGTCATTATGGGGTATTGTGATGTCATTATGGGGTATTGTGATGTCATTATGGGGTATTGTGATGTCATTATGGGGTATTGTGTGTAGATTGATGCAAAAAAAATATTTAACCATTTTAGAGTAAGTTAATTATTTATTTAATCAATTATAGAAAAAGGCTGTAACGTAACAAAATGTGGAGAAAGTCAAGGGGTCTGAATTACTTTCCGAAGGCACTGCATGTTACCTCACGGTGATGTCATTCGGGAAACATAAACGTCCACTACTATGCATGGTGCAGCTCCACAATGTCCTACCCAAACGTCCACTACTATGCATGGTGCAGCTCCAACAATGTCCTACCCAAACGTCCACTACTATGCACGGTGCAGCTCACATGTCCTACCCAACGTCCACTACTATGCGTGCGCTCAACATGCTTCCCAAACGTCCACTACTATGCATGGTGCAGCTCCAACATGTCCTACCCAAACGTCCACTACTATGCATGGTGCAGCTCCACAATGTCCTACCCAAACGTCCACTACTATGCATGGTGCAGCTCCACAATGTCCTACCCAAACGTCCACTACTATGCATGGTGCAGCTCCACAATGTCCTACCCAAACGTCCACTACTATGCATGGTGCAGCTCCACAATGTCCTACCCAAACGTCCACTACTATGCATGGTGCAGCTCCAACATGTCCTACCCAAACGTCCACTACTATGCACGGTGCAGCTCCAACATGTCCTTCCCAAACGTCCACTACTATGCAGGTGCAGCTCCAACAATGTCCTACCCAAACGTCCACTACTATGCACGGTGCAGCTCCAACATGTCCTACCCAAACGTCCACTACTATGCACGGTGCAGCTCCAACATGTCCTACCCAAACGTCCACTACTATGCATGGTGCAGCTCCACAATGTCCTACCCAAACGTCCACTACTATGCATGGTGCAGCTCCACAATGTCCTACCCAAACGTCCACTACTATGCACGGTGCAGCTCCACAATGTCCTACCCAAACGTCCACTACTATGCATGGTGCAGCTCCACAATGTCCTACCCAAACGTCCACTACTATGCATGGTGCAGCTCCTGACAATGTCCTACCCAAACGTCCACTACTATGCATGGTGCAGCTCCAACAATGTCCTACCCAAACGTCCACTACTATGCATGGTGCAGCTCCACAATGTCCTACCCAAACGTCCACTACTATGCATGGTGCAGCTCCAACAATGTCCTACCCAAACGTCCACTACTATGCATGGTGCAGCTCCAACAATGTCCTACCCAAACGTCCACTACTATGCATGGTGCAGCTCCACAATGTCCTACCCAAACGTCCACTACTATGCATGGTGCAGCTCCACAATGTCCTACCCAAACGTCCACTACTATGCATGGTGCAGCTCCAACAATGTCCTACCCAAACGTCCACTACTATGCATGGTGCAGCTCCAACAATGTCCTACCCAAACGTCCACTACTATGCATGGTGCGGCTCACAATGTCCTACCCAAACGTCCACTACTATGCATGGTGCAGCTCCACAATGTCCTACCCAAACGTCCACTACTATGCATGGTGCAGCTCCAGCAATGTCCTACCCAAACGTCCACTACTATGCATGGTGCAGCTCCACAATGTCCTACCCAAACGTCCACTACTATGCATGGTGCAGCTCCAACATGTCCTACCCAAACGTCCACTACTATGCATGGTGCAGCTCCAACAATGTCCTACCCAAACGTCCACTACTATGCACGGTTGCAGCTCCACAATGTCCTACCCAAACGTCCACTACTATGCACGGTGCAGCTCCAACATGTCCTACCCAAACGTCCACTACTATGCATGGTGCAGCTCCAACATGTCCTACCCAAGCGTCCACTACTATTGCACGGTGCAGCTCCAACATGTCCTACCCAAACGTCCACTACTATGCACGGTGCAGCTCCACAATGTCCTACCCTGGAAGCATGTCTTTCAGACATGAGGAAGTGTACGACGGTAAATGTTTTACTTTTAAAGTCGGACGAAACAGAGACGCTGGTGGGCAATTAATCTCGATGGTTGTACAGTCCTCGGAGTTAGACCCTGATCTCTCTTTCCTTAAACATAAAAAAAAATACTTTTGAAAAGCCGCCCCCCCCCCCCCCCCCTCCATCTTCTTGGGAAAAAATCCTAAACCTTTTGTCCAAAAATGATGTGGAGGAGCTAATGCTTTCGAGGTTAGACGACTGCAATGCTCTACTCTCCGGCTACTCGGATAAAGCACTGAATAAACTTCAGTTCCTTTTAAACACAGCTGATGGAATGTTGAGTAGAACCCCCCAAAAAAAACAGCACATTACGGCAACGCTGGCCCCTCAAAACGGGCTTCCTGTTGAGGTGGTTTTACTGCTAACCTACAAAGCATTACATGGGCTGCTACCTATCTCTCTGATTTGGTCCTGCCGTACATACCTACACCTACGCTATAGTCACGCTACAGTCACGAGACGCAGGCCTCCTTACTGTCCCTAGAATTTCTAAGCAAACAGCTGGAGGCAGGCCTTTCTGCCAAATTTACTACAACATTACTATACCACGAGTACAAAGTTACTACAACACTGTTACTACATTACAACACTACAACGTTACTACAACGTTACTACAACGTTACTACAACATTACTACACCACGCAGTACAACGTTACTACAACGTTACTATACACTACAACACTACAACGCTACTACAATGTTATTACAATAGTACAATCACTACAACGTTACTACACCACGCTAGTACAAATTTACTACAACATTACTATACCACGAGTACAAGCTACTACAACATTACATATACCACGACGTACTACAATGTTATTACATTACATATACCACGAGTACAACGCTACTCACAACGCTACTACACCACGAGTACAAATTTACTACAACATTACTATACCACGAGCTACAACGTTACTACAACGTTACTATAACACGAGTACAAGTTACTACAACATTACTACACCACGACGTACAACGTTACTACAACGTTACTACACCACGAGCACTACAACGTTACTACAACATTACTATACCACGAGTACAAAGTTACTACAACATTACTATACCACGAGTACAAAGTTACTACAACATTACTACAATGTTATTACATTACAACACTACAACGCTACTACAACGCTAC
>NW_027032593.1:0-4932 GCF_034236695.1 Oncorhynchus nerka
CAGTATTTTTATTATTATTTTTAAATTTTATTTCACCTTTATTTAACCAGGTAGGCTAGTTGAGAACACGTTCTCATTTGCAACTGCGACCTGGCCAAGATAAAGCATAGCAGTGTGAACAGACGACACAGAGTTACATATGGAGTAAACAATTAACAAGTCAATAACACAGAAAAAGGGAGTCTGATACATTGTTTTAAAAAGAGGAGGTAGGCGACAATACACTGCAGATTAACACTGGAGTGATAAATGATCAGATGGTCATGTACAGGTAGAGATATTGTGTGCAAAAGAGCAGAAAAGTAAATAAATAAAAACAGTATGGGGATGAGGTAGGTGAAAATGGTGGCTATTTACCAATAGACTATGTACAGCTGCAGCGATCGGTTAGCTGCTCAAATAGCAGATGTTTGAAGTTGGTGAGGAGATAAAAGTCTCCAACTTCAGCGATTTTGCATTAGATTCAGTCACAGGCAGCAGAAACTGGAACGAAAAGGCAACAAATGAGGTGTTGGCTTTAGGGATGATCAGTGAGATACACCTGCTGGAGCGTGCTACGGATGGGTGTTGCCATCGTGACCAGTGAACTGAGATAAGGCGGAGCTTTACCTAGCATGGACTTGTAGATGACCTGGAGCCAGTGGGTCTGGCGGCGAATATGTAGCGAGGGCCAGCCGACTAGAGCATACAAGTCGCAGTGGTGGGTGGTATAAGGTGCGAGTGTCAAAACGGATGGCACTGTGATAAACTGCATCCAGTTTGCTGAGAGTGTTGGAAGCAATTTTGTAGATGACATCGCCCAGTCGAGGATCGTGGGATAGTCAGTTTTACTAGGTAAGTTTGGCGTGGTGAAGGAGGCTTTGTTGCGGAATAGAAAGCCGACTCTTGATTTGATTTTCGATTGGAGATGTTGATATGAGTCTGGAAGGAGAGTTTACAGTCTAGCCAGACACCTAGGTACTTATAGATGTCCACATATTCAAGGTCGGAAACCATCCAGGTGGTGATGCTGGTCAGGCGTGCGGTGCAGGCAGCGAGCGGTTGAAAAGCATGCATTTGCTCTTACTTCAGTGCTTAAGAGCAGCTGGAGGCCACGGAAGGAGTGTTGTATGGCATTGAAGTCATTGCTTGAGGTTAGATAGCACAGTGTCCAAGGACGGGCCGGAAGTATATAGAATGGTGCCTGCCTGCGTAGAGTGTGGATCAGGGAATCACTCAGCAGCAAGAGCAACATCATTGATATATACAGAGAAAGAGTCGGCCCGAGAATTGGGAACCCTGTGGCACTCTACAGAGACTGCCAGAGGACCGGGACAGCATGCCTCTCCGATTTGGATACACTGAACTCTGTCTGCAAGCAATTGGTGAACCAGGCAAGGCAGTCATCCGAAATCCGAGGCTACCGAAGTCTGCCGATAAGAATATGGTGATTGACAGAGTCGAAGCCTTGGCAAGGTCGATGAAGACGGCTGCACAGTACTGTCTTTTATCGATGGCAGTTATGATATCGTTTAGTACCTTGAGCGTGGCTGAGGTGCACCCGTGACCGGCTCGGAAACCAGATTGCACAGCGGAGAAGGTACGGTGGGATTCGAGATGGTCAGTGACCTGTTTGTTGACTTGGCTTTCAAAGACCTTAGATAGGCAGGGCAGGATGGATATAGGTCTGTAACAGTTTGGGACCGGGGTGTCTCCCCCTTTGAAGAGGGGGATGACTGCGGCAGCTTTCCAATCCTTGGGGATCTCAGACGATATGAAAGAGAGGTTGAACAGGCTGGTAATAGGGGTTGCGACAATGGCGGCGGATAGTTTCAGAAATAGAGGGTCCAGATTGTCAAGCCCAGCTGATTTGTACGGGTCCAGGTTTTTCAGCTCTTTCAGAACATCTGCTATCTGGATTTGGGAAAAGGAGAACCTGGAGAGGCTTGGGCGAGTAGCTGCGGGGGGGGCGGAGCTGTTGGCCGAGGTTGGAGTAGCCAGGCGGAAGGCATGGCCAACCGTTGAGAAATGCTTGTTGAAGTTTTCGATAATCATGGATTTATCGGTGGTGACCGTGTTACCTAGCCTCAGTGCAGTGGGCAGCTAGGAGGAGGTGCTCTTGTTCTCCATGGACTTCACAGTGTCCCAGAACCTTTTGGAGTTGGAGCTACAGGATGCAAACTTCTGCCTGAAGAAGCTGGCCTTAGCTTTCCTGACTGACTGCGTGTATTGGTTCCTGACTTTCCTGAACAGTTGCATATCGCGGGGACTATTCGATGCTATTGCAGTCCGCCACAGGATGTTTTTGTGCTGGTCGAGGGAAGTCAGGTCTGGAGTGAACCAAGGGCTGTATCTGTTCTTAGTTCTGCATTTTTTGAACGGAGCATGCTTATCTAAAATGGTGAGGAAGTTACTTTTAAAGAATGACCAGGCATCCTCAACTGACGGGATGAGGTCAATGTCCTTCCAGGATACCCGGGCCAGGTCGATTAGAAAGGCCTGCTCACAGAAGTGTTTTAGGGAGCGTTTGACAGTGATGAGGGGTGGTCGTTTGACTGCGGCTCCGTAGCGGATACAGGCAATGAGGCAGTAATCGCTGAGATCCTGGTTGAAGACAGCGGAGGTGTATTTGGAGGGCCAGTTGGTCAGGATGACGTCTATGAGGGTGCCCTTGTTTACAGAGTTAGGGTTGTACCTGGTGGGTTCCTTGATGATTTGTGTGAGATTGAGGGCATCTAGCTTAGATTGTAGGACTGCCGGGGTGTTAAGCATATCCCAGTTTAGGTCACCTAACAGAACAAACTCTGAAGCTAGATGGGGGCGATCAATTCACAAATGGTGTCCAGGGCACAGCTGGGAGCTGAGGGGGGTCGGTAGCAGGCGGCAACAGTGAGAGACTTATTTCTGGAGAGAGTGATTTTCAAAATTAGTAGTTCGAACTGTTTGGGTATGGACCTGTAAAGTATGACATTACTTTGCAGGCTATCTCTGCAGTAGACTGCAACTCCTCCCCCTTTGGCAGTTCTATCTTGACGGAAGATGTTATAGTTGGGTATGGAAATCTCAGAATTTTTGGTGGCCTTCCTGAGCCACGATTCAGACACGGCAAGGACATCAGGGTTAGCAGAGTGTGCTAAAGCAGTGAGTAAAACAAACTTAGGGAGGAGGCTTCTGATGTTGACATGCATGAAACCAAGGCTTTTTCGATCACAGAAGTCAACAAATGAGGGTGCCTGGGGACATGCAGGGCCTGGGTTTACCTCCACATCACCCGCGGAACAGAGAAGGAGTAGTATGAGGGTGCGGCTAAAGGCTATCAAAACTGGTCGCCTAGAGCGTTGGGGACAGAGAATAAGAGGAGCAGGTTTCTGGGCATGGTAGAATATATTCAGGGCATAATGCGCAGACAGGGGTATGGTGGGGTGCGGGTACAGCGGAGGTAAGCCCAGGCACTGGGTGATGATGAGAGAGGTTGTATCTCTGGACATGCTGGTTGTAATAGGTGAGGTCACCGCATGTGTGGGAGGTGGGACAAAGGAGGTATCAGGGGTATGAAGAGTGGAACTAGGGGCTCCATTGTAAACTAAAACAATGATAACTAACCTGAACAACAGTTTACAAGGCATATTGACAATTGAGAGAGACATACAGCGAGGCATACAGTAATCACAGGTGTTGAATTGGGAGAGCTAGCTAAAACAGTAGGTGAGACAACAACAGCTAATCAGCTAGCACAACAACAGCAGGTAAAATGGCGTTAACTAGGCAGAGGGAGGGTCGGATTAACTACACACAGAGCCTGAGTGCGGCTGGGGCCGACAGATAAAACATAAACAAGCAGAATGGAGTACCGTGATTAATGGACAGTCCAGCATGCATCAGCTATGTAGCCAAGTGATCAGTGTCCAGGGGGCAGCGGTGGATGGGGCAGGGAAGCTGGACTGGCGAGTGTTATCCAGGTTTAAAAAACTAACAATGACTAAATAGCTTGTAGCTAGTTAGCTGGTTAGCTTCTGGAGGTTCTTGAGTGTGTTCTAAAAATTAAAAATAATAGCGATTCCGTATCACATTGGGTGAGGCAGGTTACCGGAAGGTATAAACAAATTAAAAATCGAAAGAGATAGAAAGTAAATATGGGTCCAGTGAGTGTTTGGGACACGGCGATTCAGACGGTTAGCAGGCCTGTGCTAACAAGCTAACAGTTAGTAGGCCGGGGCTAAACTAGATAGCAGTTAGCGGACCGGGGCTAAACAAGCTAGCAGTTAGTAGGCCAAATTAGCAAGCAAGGAGATAGCAAGGGCTAGAGAGTTAGCCTTTGGGGGACGTCGCGATGGGGTGAGTCTGTTTATTCCTCTTCATGCGGTGACATCGATAGACCGGTCGTGAGTCCGGATATTGTAGCCCAGGAGTATGCTACGGAGGTAGCGCAAGGGCTCTGGCCGGGCTAGCTTCAAGCTAAGTGGGTGGAAACGCTAGCCAGGAGTAATCATCCGGGGTTGCGGTTAGCTAGATAGCTAGTTGTGAAGATCCAGCTGAAGATGTTCCGTTTGCGGTGGGTATCCGGGGATAAAAAAAAATAAATAGGTCCGTTATGCTCTGGTTAGAGTCGCGTTGTTCGAACTGGCGAGAGCTTTCCGAGCTAAAGGTTAGCTGATGACCGGTTAGCTGAAGACCGCTAGCATAGCTGGTGGTTAGCTGGCTAGCTTCAGTCGAGGGGTTCCGGATCCGAAGTAAATATAAATACTTTACGAAAAATAGCTACATTGGGTCAGGCGGGTTGCAGGAGAGTATTTAGAAGCTGAGGTTTAGCAAAATGCTTTAAAAGGTATGCAAAGAAATATATGTAAAAACTAAGAAAAAAAAACGGAAAAACGATATATACAAAGGGACGCGACACGACAAGACGTCTTACTGCTACGCCATCTTGGATTCCAATATAGTACTGAGTCAATG
>NW_027032594.1:0-4936 GCF_034236695.1 Oncorhynchus nerka
GACAGGTTAATATCCCTCTGCTCTCTCCTCATCATCAGTAAAGCCCTTCCTTCAGACAGGGTTAATATCCCTCTGCTCTCTCCTCATCATCATCAGTAAAGCCCTTCCTTCAGACAGGGTTAATATCCCTCTGCTCTCTCCTCATCATCAGTAAAGCCCTTCCTTCAGACAGGGTTAATATCCCTCTGCTCTCTCCTCATCATCAGTAAAGCCCTTCCTTCAGACAGGGTTAATATCCCTCTGCTCTCTCCTCATCATCAGTAAAGCCCTTCCTTCAGACAGGGTTAATATCCCTCTGCTCTCTCCTCATCATCAGTAAAGCCCTTCCTTCAGACAGGGTTAATATCCCTCTGCTCTCTCCTCATCATCAGTAAAGCCCATCCTTCAGACAGGGTTAATAAAGAAGGCCCGTGTGTGTCTGTGAAAGACGGCTGGCAGCGGGCCTGCTGCTTTAAAGTGAAGCCAGTATGTGTGTTTCAAATCACATCCATGATTCATGTCCAGGAGGCTAAGGGAGGGCTGCTGTTGGGTTCACATGCTACAGTTCAACACTCTGGTCTCTTATCTGCTGACTGAGTCCCCTCAGATGATTCATGTTCAGGGTAGGAGGCTAAGGGAGGGCTGCTGTTGGGTTCACATGCTACAGTTCAACACTCTGGTCTCTTATCTGCTGACTGAGTCCCCTCAGATGATTCATGTCCAGGGTAGGAGGCTAAGGGAGGGCTGCTGTTGGGTTCACATGCTACAGTTCAACACTCTGGTCTCTTATCTGCTGACTGAGTCCCCTCAGATGATTCATGTTCAGGGTATGAGGCTAAGGGAGGGCTGCTGTTGGGTTCACATGCTACAGTTCAACACTCTGGTCTCTTATCTGCTGACTGAGTCCCCTCAGATGTTCGGGTTCAGTTATATGCGTTAGTAGTACTGATGTCAGTGGTGGCGTGACACAGAAACAGAGTTTGGTGGGTTGCAGAACCCACAATATGAAAAGGACAAATCAAGAGCAGACTAAGGAACATCATTCCATGCCTCCACAGCAAATGGCACAGTTGGTCAAGGCAAAATGCATTCTGTCAAATACCTCGTCACTTGCAGAAGATTAACGGCCATCTGCAATTGTGTGTGTGTGTAGGTTAGGTCTGTGGCGGTCATTCAATTTTGTCATCTGGTGATTGTCATGCAAATAACTGTTGGTCTCATGGTAACTAACCGTTAATTAAGATAAACATGTTTAGCTGAATGAAATAGAAAGGATATCTTCTCTAAACCTTTCCAAGGAATTGTGTGTTAGCATGCTGCTGTTCTGTGTTGAGCGGTCAACAAAGAAACTGGTCCTGCTATATGCTTCATTTAGAGTTATTTATGACACTTTAGCTGTGATATAAAAAGCATCTAAACATAGAGCCCTAATGTTGGTACATTTTAAAGACTGCATGATGCGACTAATGATTTGAAAAAAGTTGCATGAAAGGCATGAGCTCTGTTCTGTTTCTTGCAGCTGCACACACTTCCCATCGGTCTCCTCATTCATAATTTCTAAAGCTCTTGATAATATTCTCACCCATCAGACTATTCTCAATTTAATCTGGTCTTTACATACAGCCTACTAATATTATTTTTGATTTAGAATGGCACACAAAAACCTAATTGTAATCCGTAGCCTGCACTGGAACAGTGGAATGGAGGTTACGTGCAGCGCGTCCAGAAGGCTCGGGAAGCTTTCTCTAAAGTAAATCAAATGGCCAAAACCACATAGCCTAATTAGCCTTACCTTGCCTATACAGAATAAATCAAATCATTCAAAATAGGCTACAGTCGCACTGCTTTGCTTTATCTTATTGAGTCGTAGTTGTAAATGAGAACTTGTTCTCAACTGGCCTACCTGGTTAAATAAAAAGGTGTTCTCAACTGGCCTACCTGGTTAAATAAAAGGTGTTCTCAACTGGCCTACCTGGTTTAAATAAAGGTGTTCTCCAACTGGCCTACCTGGTTAAATAAAGGTGTTCTCAACTGGCCTACCTGGTTAAATAAAGGTGTTCTCAACTGGCCTACCTGGTTAAATAAAGGTGTTCTCAACTGGCCTACCTGGTTAAATAAAGGTGTTCTCAACTGGCCTACCTGGTTAAATAAAGGTGTTGTCAACTGGCCTTCCTGGTTAAATAAAGGTGTTCTCAACTGGCCTACCTGGTTAAATAAAGGTGTTCTCAACTGGCCTACCTGGTTAAATAAAGGTGTTCTCAACTGGCCTACCTGGTTAAATAAAGGTGTTCTCAACTGGCCTACCTGGTTAAATAAAGGTGTTCTCAACTGGCCTACCTGGTTAAATAAAGGTGTTCTCAACTGGCCTACCTGGTTAAATAAAGGTGTTCTCAACTGGCCTACCTGGTTAAATAAAGGTGTTCTCAACTGGCCTACCTGGTTAAATAAAGGTGTTCTCAACTGGCCTACCTGGTTAAATAAAGGTGTTGTCAACTGGCCTTCCTGGTTAAATAAAGGTGTTGTCAACTGGCCTACCTGGTTAAATAAAGGTGTTCTCAACTGGCCTACCTGGTTAAATAAAGGTGTTGTCAACTGGCCTACCTGGTTAAATAAAGGTGTTCTCAACTGGCCTACCTGGTTAAATAAAGGTGTTCTCAACTGGCCTACCTGGTTAAATAAAGGTGTTCTCAACTGGCCTACCTGGTTAAATAAAGGTGTTCTCAACTGGCCTACCTGGTTAAATAAAGGTGTTCTCAACTGGCCTACCTGGTTAAATAAAGGTGTTCTCAACTGGCCTACCTGGTTAAATAAAGGTGTTCTCAACTGGCCTACCTGGTTAAATAAAGGTGTTCTCAACTGGCCTACCTGGTTAAATAAGGTGTTCTCAACTGGTCTACCTGGTTAAATAAAGGTGTTCTCAACTGGCCTACCTGGTTAAATAAAGGTGTTCTCAACTGGCCTACCTGGTTAAATAAAGGTGTTCTCCAACTGGCCTACCTGGTTAAATAAAGGTGTTCTCAACTGGCCTACCTGGTTAAATAAAGGTGTTCTCAACTGGCCTACCTGGTTAAATAAAGGTGTTCTCAACTGGCCTACCTGGTTAAATAAAGGTGTTCTCAACTGGCCTACCTGGTTAAATAAAGGTGTTCTCAACTGGCCTACCTGGTTAAATAAAGGTGTTGTCAACTGGCCTTCCTGGTTAAATAAAGGTGTTCTCAACTGGCCTACCTGGTTAAATAAAGGTGTTCTCAACTGGCCTACCTGGTTAAATAAAGGTGTTCTCAACTGGCCTACCTGGTTAAATAAAGGTGTTCTCAACTGGCCTACCTGGTTAAATAAAGGTGTTCTCAACTGGCCTACCTGGTTAAATAAAGGTGTTCTCAACTGGCCTACCTGGTTAAATAAGGTGTTCTCAACTGGCCTACCTGGTTAAATAAAGGTGTTCTCAACTGGCCTACCTGGTTAAATAAAGGTGTTCTCAACTGGCCTACCTGGTTAAATAAAGGTGTTCTCAACTGGCCTACCTGGTTAAATAAAGGTGTTCTCAACTGGCCTACCTGGTTAAATAAAGGTGTTCTCAACTGGCCTACCTGGTTAAATAAAGGTAGGAAAAAATCATGATTTGGCCAAAGAGGATCATTAAGCTTGAAAAGAAATGGTGGATTGTTCTAAATCACATGACCTACAGTTGGAAGGAAAGGCAGCGTACGCAATTTGGGCAGATTGTTGTTGAGTTGCGACTATCTGTGAAGGTAGAGGCCAAGCCAGACATATCGCAATATTCAAGAATACAATCGGCGGAAAACAGATTGGAAAAACAAATTGTTATTGCTGTAAAGAGAAGACGAGGAAAATACTAATTTGTCCCTCAGTTATCAAAATTCTCAACGTATTGAGCGAACAACAGTAGAGCCTATTTTATTGGCACCAGCAGAGACAGAGCAATATGTCCGGTGAGTGCACATTGTGCAGATTGACTATTTATCATTGTCGGGTCAGTGCCACTTTAAAGTTAGTTATTGGACAACAGTTTCCTGCTCCACTTTAGATGGACGTCATATTCTACTTTGTCTCCCCTGATAATGGACAACGTCGTTTTAATTGATTGTTCCTCAGTGTCAGCAGAATAGGCTACCCTGCAATTTGTCATTCAAAAAAGATTCTGCTAATGTCTCCAGTCATACTGCAAGTGTAATAAAATTGCATAAAAATGTGTTTATAAAAGACCACATTTTTCTCATACAAGAGGAAACCTATCTGATAGAGCCTAGAGTCTACTCTACCACACTATATGCACTCAGCCATGCATTTAACCTGTCTTTTTTGCAAACAGTTGATGGAGTTATATTGTTAGCCTCTGACTATCCAATCCACTCATCACATTATGAATAATAGGCATCTTACATAAGTCTGCAAATGCAATGATGCTTTATTATAAAGGTGCACTTTTATGGTAAAAATGTGCTACTCACACCACTCCTATGTATACCAGGTAGACTACACCGGTTGGAAGAGGATTAATGTGCTACTCACACCACTCCTATGTATACCAGGTAGACTACACCGGTTGGAAGAGGATTAATGTGTTACTCCCACACCACTCCTATGTATACCAGGTAGACTACACCGGTTGGAAAGAGGATTAATGTACTACTCACACCACTCCTATGTATACCAGGTAGACTACACCGGTTGGAAAGAGGATTAATGTGCTACTCACACCACTCCTATGTATACCAGGTAGACTACACCGGTTGGAAAGAGGATTAATGTGCTACTCACACCACTCCTATGTATACCAGGTAGACTACACCGGTTTGGAAAGAGGATTAATGTGCTACTCACCACTCCTATGTATACCAGGTAGACTACACCGGTTGGAGAGAGGATTAATGTGTTACTCACACCACTCTATGTATACCAGGTAGACTACACCGGTTGGAGAGAGGATTAATGT
>NW_027032595.1:0-4937 GCF_034236695.1 Oncorhynchus nerka
CGTGTGTATACTTTACTTCCTGAATGTATCTACAGTTATAGGATAGGTTACGTGTGTATACTTTACTTCCTGAATGTACCTACAGTTATAGGATAGGTTACGTGTGTATACTTTACTTCCTGAATGTACCTACAGTTATAGGATAGGTTACATGTGTATACTTTACTTCCTGAATGTACCTACAGTTATAGGATAGGTTACATGTGTATACTTTACTTCCTGAATGTACCTACAGTTATAGGATAGGTTACGTGTGTATACTTTACTTCCTGAATGTACCTACAGTTATAGGATAGGTTACGTGTGTATACTTTACTTCCTGAATGTACCTACAGTTATAGGATAGGTTACGTGTGTATACTTTACTTCCTGAATGTATCTACAGTTATAGGATAGGTTACGTGTGTATACTTTACTTCCTGAATGTACCTACAGTTATAGGATAGGTTACATGTGTATACTTTACTTCCTGAATGTACCTACAGTTATAGGATAGGTTACGTGTGTATACTTTACTTCCTGAATGTACCTACAGTTATAGGATAGGTTACGTGTGTATGCTTTACTTCCTGAATGTATCTACAGTTATAGGATAGGTTACGTGTGTATACTTTACTTCTGAATGTACCTACAGTTATAGGATGAGTTACATGTGTATACTTTAACTTCCTGAATGTGCCTACAGTTATAGGATAGGTTACGTGTGTATGCTTTACTTCCTGAATGTACCTACAGTTATAGGATAGGTTACGTTATTGTATACTTTACTTCCTGAATGTATCTACAGTTATAGGATAGGTTACGTGTGTATACTTTACTTCCTGAATGTATCTACAGTTATAGGATAGGTTACGTGTGTATACTTTACTTCCTGAATGTACCTACAGTTATAGGATAGGTTACTCAATCTACTTCCGGGTTGGAGCGAGCGGTCGCATCTGCACTCGGTCCGCAGGTAGTATTACATTTCATTACATTTCATTATAGTACAACGGTTTGATTTGTCTAATCTTAGCAATTTCTTCTTAGCTAGCTACATAGCCGTCTTTTGTATCATAGATAATTGCGTAATTATCGTATTCGTGTCGTCCTAACGCAGTCTACACTGCCCTGCAGCTAGCCAGCTATTGCGTCCACCGTTAGCTAGTCCGTCTACCGATTAGCAGCACAACTATTACACTCAACTGAACGACTTGATTAGTGTAGTGTTAGCTAGCTACATAGTTGTCTTTGCTGTCTTCGTATCCAAGATAATTGTGTAGTTTAGAGTGTGTAGTTTTAGAGTGATTATCTTAATTTACCGAGGTTAGCTAGCCAGCTATTTGTCGTCCTTAACGTAGGAGACACTGCTAGCTAGCCAACAGCTAGCCAACGTCTACCGAACAGAACTTCCGCACTCAACAATCCGGTCGCATTTGCCCGCTCCACAGGTAGTATCACATTTTTTCATTTCATTTCATTACAGTACAACGGCTTGATTTGTTTGATCGTAGCTAGCTACATAGCTAGCTACATAGCCGTCTTTGTATCAAAGATAATTGTGTAGTCTAGAGCGATTTCCTAGGTTAGCTAGCCAGCTATTGTCGTTCTTTTAACGCAACGTAACGTAATCAACACTGCTAGCTAGCCAGCTAGCCCCGAATAGCAGCACAGTAGAAACTATTACACTCAACGGAACGACTTGATTAGTGTAGTGTCAACAAACGCAGCCAATGCCAGCTAGCCTACATAGTCAACAACGCAGCCTCTGCCAGCTAGCCTACTTCAGCAGTACTGTATCATTTTAATCATTTTAGTCAATAAGATTCTTGCTACGTAAGCTTAACTTTCTGAACACTCGAGACGTGTAGTCCACTTGTCATTCCAATCTCCTTTGCATTAGCGTAGCCTCTTGTGTAGCCTGTCAACTATGTGTCTGTCTATCCCTGTTCTCTCCTCTCTGCACAGACCATACAAACGCTCCACACCGCGTGGCCGCGCCACCTAATCTGGTGGTCCCAGCGCGCACGACTCCACGTGGAGTTCCAGGTCTCCGGTAGCCTCTGGAACTGCTGCCGATCTGCGGCCAACAAGGCAGAGTTCATCTCAGCCTATGCCTCCCTCCAGTCCTCGACTTCTTGGCACTGACGGGAAACATGGATCACCACAGATAACACTGCTACTCCTACTGCTCTCTCTTCGTCCGCCCACGTGTTCTCGCACACCCGAGCTTCTGGTCAGCGGGGTGGTGGCACCCGGGATCCTCATCTCTCCCAAGTGGTCATTCTCTCTTTCTCCCTTACCCCATCTGTCTATCGCCTCCCTTTGAATTCCATGCTGTCTGATTACCAAACCTTTCAAGCTTAACATCCTTGTCATTTATCGCCCTCCAGGTTCCTCGGAGAGTTCATCAATGAGCTTGATGCCTTGATAAGTCTTCTTTCCTGAGGGGACGGCTCACCTCTCACAGTTCTGGGCGACTTTAACCTCCCCACGCCTACCTTTGACTCATTCCTTCTCTGTCTCTTCTTTCCACTTCTCCTCTTGACTTCACCTCTCACCTTCCCCCTACTCACAAGGCAGGAAATACGCTCGACTCATCTTTACTAGATGCTGTTCTTCCACTAACCCGTTGCAACCTCCAAGTCTCCCACCACTACCTTGTATCCTTTTCCTCTCGCTTCATCCAACACTTCCTACACTGCCCCTACTGGATGGTATCGCGCCGTCCCAACCTTCGCTCTCTCTCCCCGCTACTTCTCCTCTTCCATCCTATCATCTTTCCTCTGCTCAAACCTTTCTCCAACCTATCTCTGATTCTGCCTCCTCAACCCTCCTCTCCTCCCCTTCTGCATCCTTTGACTCTATGTCCCCTATCCTCCAGGCTGCAGCTCGGTCCTCCCCTCCGCCTGTGGCTCGACGACTCATTGCGAGCTCACAGAACAGGGGCTCCGGGCAGCCGAGCGGAAAATGGAGGAAAACTCGCCTCCCTGCGGACCTGACATCCTTTCACTCCCTCCTCTACATTTTCCTCCTTTCTGTCTCTGCTGCTAAAGCCACTTTCTACCACTCTAAATTCCAAGCATCTGCCTCTAACCCTAGGAAGTTTTTACACCTTCTCCTTCCTCCTGAATCTTCCCTCCCCTCCTCCCTCTCTGCAGATGACTTCGTCAACCATTTTGAAAAGAAGGTCGACGATATCCGATCTCGTTTGCTAAGTCAACGACACCGCTGGTTCTGCTCACTGCCCTACCCTGTGCTCTGATCTCTTTCTCCTCTCTCTCCAGATGAAATCTCGTTCTTGTGACGGCCGGGCGCCCAACAACCTGCCCGTTTGATCTTTATCCCTCCCTCTCTCCAGACCATTTCCGAGACTCCTTCTCCCTACTCTCACCTCGCTCATCAACTCATCCCTGACTGCTGGCTACGTCCCTCCCACCTTCAAGAGAGCGAGAGTTGCACCCCCTTCTGAAAACCTACACTGATCCTCCGATGTCAACAACTACAGACCAGTATCCCTTCTTCTTTTTCTTTTTCTTCTCCAAACTCTTGAACGTGCTGCCCTTGGCCAGCTCTCCCGCTATCTCTCTCAGAATGACCTTTCTTGATCCAAATCAGTCAGGTTTCAAGACTAGTCATTCAACTGAGACTGCTCTTCTCTGTATCACGGAGGCGCTCCGCACTGCTAAAGCTAACTCTCTCTCCTCTGCTCTCATCCTTCTATACCTATCGGCTGCTTCGATACTGTGAACCATCAGATCCTCCTCTCCACCCTCTCCGAGTTGGCCATCTCTCGCGCGGCCCACGCTGATTCAAGGCCCCACCGAGGCAGGTCGCTCCTACCAGGTGGCGTGGGCGAGAATCCGCGCCTCCACACCACGCCGCTCCTCACCACTGGTGTCCCCAGGGCTCTGTTCTAGTCTTCCTATTCTCGCTATACACCAAGTCACTTGGCTCTGTCATAACCCTCACATGGTCTTCCTATCATTGCTATGCAGATTGATGACACAATTAATCTTTCCTTTCCCCTTCTGATGACCAGGTGGCGGATCGTGATTCTGCATGTCTGGCAGACATATCAGTGTGGATGACGATCACCACCTCGTTGAACCCCGGGTAAGACGGAGCTGCTCTTCCTCCCGGGAAGGACTGCCCATTCCATGATCTCGCATCACGTTGACAACTCCATTGTGTCCTCCTCCCAGAACGCTAAGAACCTTGGCGTGATCCTGGACAACACCCTGTCGTTCTCAACTAACATCAAGGTGGCGGCCCGTTCTGTAGGTTCATGCTCTACAACATCCGCAGAGTACCGACCCTGCTCACACAGGAAGCAGCGCAGGTCCTAATCCAGGCACTTGTCATCTCCCGTCTGGATTACTGCAACTCGCTGTTGGCTGGGCTCCCTGCCTGTGCCATTAAACCCCTACAACTCATCCAGAACGCTGCGACCCGTCTGGTGTTCAACCTTCCCAAGTTCTCTCACGTCACCCCGCTCCTCCGCTCCTCCACTGGCTTCCAGCCAGTCGCATCCGCTATAAGACCATGGTGCTTGCCTCACGAGCTGTGAGGGGAACGGCACTCAGTACCTCTCCAGGCTCTGATCAGGCCCTACACCCAAACAAGGCGCACTGCGCTCATCCACCTCTGGCCTGCTCGCCTCCCTACCACTGAGGAAGTACAGTTCCCGCTCAGCCCAGTCAAAACTGTTCCCTCCTCTGGCCCCCCAATGGTGGAACAAACTCCCTCACGACGCCAGGACAGCGGAGTCAATCACCACCTTCCGGAGACACCTGAAACCCCACCTCTTAAGGAATACCTAGGATAGGATAAAGTAATCCCTCTCACCCCCTCCCCTGAAAAGATTTAGATGCACTACTGTTCCACTGGAGGTCATAAGGTGAATGCACCAATTTGTAAGTCGCTCTGGATAAGAGCGTCTGCTAAATGACTTAAAT
>NW_027032596.1:0-4937 GCF_034236695.1 Oncorhynchus nerka
AATACAACACATTGCCAGTACCACTCTCAATGCAACACATTACTGAGTGCCACTCTCCAATACAACACATTACTGAGTACCACTCTCCAATACCACACACATTACTGAGTACCACTCTCCAATACAACACATTACTGAGTACCACTCTGCAGATACAGCATTACTGTGAGTACCATCTATACTACGTTTGCATTTACTGAGTGTTCACTCTCCAATATCAGCACATTACCGGAAGTACCACTCTGTCAGCAACACATTGAAGTACCACTCTCCAATACAACACATTACTGAGTACCACTCTCCAATACAACACATTACTGAGTACCACTCTCCAACACAATACATTACTGAGTACCACTCTCCAATACAACACATTACTGAGTACCACTCTCCAATACAACACATTACTGAGTACCACTCTCCAATACAACACATTACTGAGTACCACTTCCAATACAACACATTACTGAGTACCACTCTCCAATACAACACATTACTGAGTACCACTCTCCAATACAACACATTACTGAGTACCACTTTCCAATACAACACATTGCTGAGTACTCACTCTCCAATACAACACATTACTGAGTACCACTCTCCAATACAACACATTACTGAGTACCACTCTCCAATACAACACATTACTGAGTACCACTCTCCAATACAACACATTACTGAGTACCACTCTCCAATACAACACATTACTGAGTACCACTCTCCAATACAACACATTACTGAGTACCACTCTCCAATACAACACATTACTGAGTACCACTCTCCAATACAACACATTACTGAGTACCACTCTCCAATACAACACATTACTGAGTACCACTCTCCAATACAACACATTACTGAGTACCACTCTCCAATACAACACATTACTGAGTACCACTCTCCAATACAACACATTACTGAGTACCACTCTCCAATACAACACATTACTGAGTACCACTCTCCAATACAACACATTACTGAGTACCACTCTCCAATACAACACATTACTGAGTACCACTCTCCAATACAACACATTACTGAGTACCACTCTCCAATACAACACATTACTGAGTACCACTCTCCAATACAACACATTACTGAGTACCACTCTCCAATACAACACATTACTGAGTACCACTCTCCAATACAACACATTACTGAGTACCACTCTCCAATACAACACATTACTGAGTACCACTCTCCAATACAACACATTACTGAGTACCACTCTCCAATACAACACATTACTGAGTACCACTCTCCAATACAACACATTACTGAGTACCACTCTCCAATACAACACATTACTGAGTACCACTCTCCAATACAACACATTACTGAGTACCACTCTCCAATACAACACATTACTGAGTACCACTCTCCAATACAACACATTACTGAGTACCACTCTCCAATACAACACATTACTGAGTACCACTCTCCAATACAACACATTACTGAGTACCACTCTCCAATACAACACATTACTGAGTACCACTCTCCAATACAAGCACATTACAGTACCACTCTCCAATACAACACATTCTGAGTACCACTCTCCATACCACACACATTACTGAGTACCACTCTCCAATACAACTGTACATCTACTGAGTACTACTCTCAATACAACACATTATTGAGTACTCACTCTCCAATACAACACATTACTGAGTACCACTCTCCAATACAACATATTACTGAGTACCACTCTCCAATACAACACATTACTGAGTACCACTCTCCAATACAACACATTACTGAGTACCACATTACTCCTTACCACGCTGCCCTTGGTCTCCTCCTTACCACGCTGCTCCTTGGTCTCCTCCTTACCACGCTGCTCTGGTCTCCTCCTTACCACGCCTTCTTGGTTCTCCTTCACGCTGCTTCTTGGTCTCTCCTACCACGCTGCTCTCTGGTCTCCTCCTTACGCTGCTCCTTGGTCTCTCCTTACCACGCTGCTCCTTAGTCTCCTTCCTACTACGCTGCCCCTGGTCTCCTCTTACCACGCTGCCCCTTGGTCTCCTCACCGCGTTGCTTGGTCTCCTCCCTACCACGCTGCCCTTAGTCTCCCCTTACACACTGCCTTGGTCTGCCTCCTCTACTATGCTGCTCCTTGGCCTCCTCCTACACGCTTGTCCTTGGTCTCCTCTCCTTACATGCTGCTCCTTGGTCTCCTCTTACCACGCTTCACCTTGGTCTCCTCCTTGACCACACTGCCTTAAACATCCTCCTACCACGCTGTCCTCGGTCTGCTCCACACACTGCCCTTGGTCTCCTCCTTACCATGCTGCTCCTTGGTCTCCTCCTTACCACGTTTGCCCCTTGGTCTCCTCCATATGACGACCGTGACAGCTGACAGATGTCACATAAGACCACTCAGAAAAACATTTGAAAAACAATGTTAATCTTACCAACAATCATCAATCAAATGGATTTATAAAATCCTTTTACATGAGCAGATGGCATCCAGTCTTCTTATGCCGAGGGTCTCCTTGCCAATAGGTCAAAAGAGGCAAGTAGAATGGCTAAGTATAACAATAAAACAATATGAACAGCAATCTTTTAGATGTAGTAGAAAGCTATGTAGATGGTGCCAGCCTAAGGAAAGTGAAGCTTCTAGATGGTGCCAGCGTAAGGAAAGTGAAGCTTCTAGATGGTGCCAGCGTAAGGAAAGTGAAGCTTCTAGATGGTGCCAGCCTAAGGAAAGTGAAGCTTCTAGATGGTGCCAGCGTAAGGAAAGTGAAGCTTCTAGATGGTGCCAGCATAAGGAAAGTGAGGCTTCTAGATGGTGCCAGCGTAAGGAAAGTGAGGCTTCTAGATGGTGCCAGCGTAAGGACCAGGATGACCAAGGATGGAAGACTTTTACATTCAGGATTGTTCACAGTAGCTAGCTAACAAATCCAACTCCTTCCTGTCTTGTCTTCTTCTGTGGTCTTGAAAAGCCAGTGTAGTCTGTGACTACTTCTTTACTACCAACATCAAGTCATAAAATCTCTACAGGAAACACTACTGTTTTCTGACTGAACACTATAAAACTCTACCTGATTACTACAGGAAACACTACTGTTTTCTGACTGAACACTATAAAACTCTACCTGATTAGTACAGGAAACACTACTGTTTTCCGACTGAACACTATAAAACTCTGACCTGATTAGGTTACAGGAACACTGCTGTTTTCTCGGCTGGACACTATAAACTCTGGACGTTATTACAGAACGCTACTGCTTTCTGACTGGATGACCTATAAAGCTCTACCTGATTACTACAGGAAACACTACTGTTTTCGGACTGGACACTATAAGAGCTCTCACCTGATTAGCTGAGGAAACACTACTGTTTTCTGACTGAACACTATAAACTCTACCTGATTACTGCAGGAAACACCACTGTTTTCTTCGACTGAACACTATAAGACTCTACCTGATTACTGCAGGAACACTACTGTTTTCTGACTGAACACTATAAAGCTCTACCTCAGTTAGTACAGGAAGCACTACTGTTTTCTTTGACTGAACACTAAACTCTACCTGATTGAGTACAGGAAACACTACTGTTTTCTGACTGAACACTATAAAACTCTACCTGATTACTACTGGAAACACTACTGTTTTCTGACTGAACACTATAAAAACTCTACCTGATTAGTACAGGAAACACTACTGTTTTCTGACTGAACACTATAAAACTCTACCTGATTACTACAGGAAACACTACTGTTTTCTGACTGAACACTATAAACTCTACCTGATTACTACTGGAAACACTACTGTTTTCTGACTGAACACTATAAAAACTCTACCTGACTGGAAACACTACTGTTTTCTGACTGAACACTATAAACTCTACCTGACATCTAAACTACACATTCACTACAAGTCTCTACATAGTCACGTCTGTACAAATAGGTGTTGGGTAGTAATTCAGTAGTATTTTTTCATGATGGACCCCCGGACCTTTAGTGCTACCGACAGCCCTTAGATTTACCATTGTGTTAGATTTGTTAAATGACAGCCCTGGGTGTCTTGCCAGGACAGCTTTATATAACGTGCACAGGATTGTTCTGACTGTCTGGTTACGGTCTAGCTCCTTCCCAACTGTTTGTTCTGACTGGCTGGCTGGCTAACAGGCTGATGGTTTTATGTGTTTCCTCCCCTTAGCAATGGCACGGATTAAATACTTAACTTTATTCATTTTTCCTCTCCGCTGGCATTAAAAATTCATCCATTCTGCTGTTGTGTTAAAAGCATATTACGCAACACTCTAAAAATATCACTCTCAGGGCCCGTTTGTCCTCTGGGCTCGTTTGTCCTCTGGGCCCGCTTGTCCTCAGGGCTCGTTTGTCCTCTGGGTCCGCTTGTCCTCAGGCTACGCTTGTCCTCAGAGCTCGTTTGTCCTCAGGGCCCGCTTTGTCCTCAGGCCCGCTTGTCCTCAGGGCCCGTTTGTCCTCCAGAGCAGGGCCTGGGCCCGCTTGTCCTCAGGGCCCGTTTGTCCTCTGGGCCCGCTTGTCCTCAGGGCCCGCTTGTCCTCTGGGCCCACTTGTCCTCTGGGCCCGTTTGTCCTCAGAGCTCGCTTGTCCTCTGGGCCCGTTTGTCCTCAGAGCTCGCTTGTCCTCAGGGCCCGTTTGTCCTCTGGGCCCACTTGTTCTCAGGGCCCGCTTGTCCTCAGGGCCCGCTTGTCCTCAGGGCTCGCTTGTCCTCAGAGCTCGCTTGTCCTCTGGGCCCGCTTGTCCTCAGGGCCCGTTTGTCCTCTGGGCCCGCTTGTCCTCAGGGCACGCTTGTCCTCAGGGCCCGCTTGTCCTCTGGGCCGTTTGTCCTCAGAGCTGCTTGTCCTCTGGGCCAGTTTGTCCTCAGAGCTCGCTTGTCCTCAGGGCCCCCTCTCTCTCTCTCTCTCTCTCCTCTCTCTCTCTCTCTCTCTCTCTCTCTCTCTCT
>NW_027032597.1:0-4941 GCF_034236695.1 Oncorhynchus nerka
TTTCTACCTTCTTAACAGCACTATCAACAAGGCAGGTCCTACAGGTCCTAGTTTCTACCTTCTTAACAGCACTATCCAACAAGGCAGGCAGACCTAGTTTCTTCCCTTCTTAACAACACTATCAACAAGGCAGGTCCTACAGGCCCTAGTTTCTACCTTCTTAACAACACTATCAACAAGGCAAGTCATCAGGCCCTAGTTTCTACCTTATCAACAAGGCAGGTCCTAGTTTCTACCTTCTTAACAACACTATCAACAAGGCAGGTCCTACAGGCTCTGGTTTCTACCTTCTTAACAGCACTATCAACAAGGCAGGTCCTACAGGCCTAGTTTCTACCTTCTTAACAACACTATCAACAAGGCAGGTCCTACAGGTCCTAGTTTCTACCTTCTTAACAACACTATCAACAAGGCACCATACATACCCCACAAGACATGCCACCAGGGTCTGTTTTAAACTACTAACACACAGCTCAGACACCCATACATACCCCACAAGACATGTCACCAGGGGTCTGTTTAAACTACTAACACACAGCTCAGACACCCATACATACCCCACAAGACATGTCACCAGGGGTCTGTTTAAACTACTAACACACAGCTCAGACACCCATACATACCCCACAAGACATGTCACCAGGGGTCTGTTTAAACTACTAATACACAGCTCAGACACCCATACATACCCCACAAGACATGTCACCAGAGGTCTCTTCACAGTCCCCAAGTCCAGAACAGACTGGCGCAACAGTACTACATAGGGTCATGACTACATGGAACTCTATTCCAAGTACCACATAGAGCCATGACTACATGGAACTCTATTCCACAGTACTACATAGAGCCATGACTACATGGAACTCTATTCCACAGTATTACATAGAGCCATGTCTACATGGAACTCTATTCCACAGTACTACATAGAGTCATGACTACATGGAACTCTATTCCACAGTACTACATAGAGCCATGACTACATGGAACTCTATTCCACAGTATTACATAGAGCCATGACTACATTGAACTCTATTCACAGTACTACATAGAGCCATGACTAATATGGAACTCTATTCCACAGTACTACATAGAGCCATGACTACATGGAACTTATTCCACAGTACTACATAGAGCCATGACTACATGGAACTCTATTCCACAGTACTACATAGAGCCATGACTACATGGAACTCTATTCCACAGTATTACATAGAGCTACATCACATGGAACTCTATTCCACAGTACTACATAGAGCCATGATCACATGGAACTCTATTCCACAGTATTACATAGAGCCATGACTACATGGAACTCTATTCCACAGTACTACATAGAGCCATGACTACATGGAACTCTATTCCACAGTATTACATAGAGCCATGACTACATGGAACTCTATTCCACAGTACTACATAGAGCCATGACTACATGGAACTCTATTCCACAGTACTACATAGAGCCATGTCTACATGGAACTCTATTCCCTAGTTTCTACCTTCTTAACAGCACTATCAACAAGGCAGGTCCTACAGGCCCTAGTTTCTACCTTCTTAACAACACTATCAACAAGGCAGGTCCTACAGGCCATAGTTTCTACCTTAACAACACTATCAACAAGGCAGGTCCTACAGGCCCTAGTTTCTACCTTATCAACAAGGCAGGTCCTAGTTTCTACCTTCTTAACAACACTATCAACAAGGCAGGTCCTACAGACTCTAGTTTCTTCCTTCTTAACAACACTATCAACAAGGGCAGGTCCTACAGGCCCTAGTTTCTACCTTCTTAACAACACTATCAACAAGGCAGATCCTACAGGCCCTAGTTTCTACCTTAACAACACTATCAACAAGGCAGGTCCTACAGGCCATAGTTTCTACCTTCTTAACAACACTATCAACAAGGCAGGTCCTACAGGCCCTAGTTTCTACCTTATCAACAAGGCAGGTCCTAGTTTCTACCTTCTTAACAACACTATCAACAAGGCAGGTCCTACAGGCTCTAGTTTCTTCCTTCTTAACAACACTATCAACAAGGCAGGTCCTACAGGCCCTAGTTTCTACCTTCTTAACAACACTATCAACAAGGCAGGTCCTACAGCCCTAGTACCTTATCAACAAGGCAGGTCCTAGTTTCTACCTTCTTAACAACACTATCAACAAGGCAGGTCCTACAGGCTCTAGTTTCTACCTTAACAGCACTATCAACAAGGCAGGTCCTACAGGTCCTAGTTTCTACCTTCTTAACAGCACTATCAACAAGGCAGGCCCTAGTTTCTTCCTTCTTAACAACACTATCAACAAGGCAGGTCCTACAGGCCCTAGTTTCTACCTTCTTAACAACACTATCAACAAGGCAGGTCCTACAGGCCCTAGTTTCTACCTTATCAACAAGGCAGGTCCTAGTTTCTACCTTCTTAACAGCACTATCAACAAGGCAGGTCCAACAGGCCCTAGTTTCTACCTTCTTAACAACACTATCAACAAGGCAGGTCCTACAGGTCCTAGTTTCTACCTTCTTAACAACACTATCAACAAGGCACCCATACATACCCCACAAGACATGCCACCAGGGGTCTGTTTAAACTACTAACACACAGCTCAGACACCCATACATACCCCACAAGACATGTCACCAGGGGTCTGTTTAAACTACTAATACACAGCTCAGACACCCATACATACCCCACAAGACATGTCACCAGAGGTCTCTTCACAGTCCCCAAGTCCAGAACAGACTGGCGCACAGTACTACATAGAGTCATGACTACATGGAACTCTATTCCACAGTACTACATAGAGCCATGACTACATGGAACTCTATTCCACAGTATTACATAGAGCCATGACTACATTGAACTCTATTCCACAGTACTACATAGAGCCATGACTACATGGAACTCTATTCCACAGTACTACATAGAGCCATGACTACATGGAACTCTATTCCACAGTACTACATAGAGCCATGACTACATGGAACTCTATTCCACAGTACTACATAGAGCCATGACTACATGGAACTCTATTCCACAGTATTACATAGAGCCATGACTACATGGAACTCTATTCCACAGTACTACATAGAGCCATGACTACATGGAACTCTATTCCACAGTACTACATAGAGCCATGACTACATGGAACTCTATTCCACAGTACTACATAGAGCCATGACTACATGGAACTCTATTCCACAGTATTACATAGAGCCATGACTACATGGAACTCTATTCCACAGTACTACATAGAGCCATGACTACATGGAACTCTATTCCACAGTACTACATAGAGCCATGACTACATGGAACTCTATTCCACAGTACTACATAGAGCCATGACTACATGGAACTCTATTCCACAGTACTACATAGAGCCATGACTACATGGAACTCTATTCCACAGTACTACATAGAGCCATGACTACATGGAACTCTATTCCACAGTTCTACATAGAGCCATGACGACATGGAACTCTATTCCACAGTACTACATAGAGCCATGACTACATGGAACTCTATTCCACAGTATTACATAGAGCCATGCCTACATGGAACTCTATTCCACAGTACTACATAGAGCCATGACTACATGGAACTCTATTCCACAGTACTACATAGAGCCATGACTACATGGAACTCTATTCCACAGTACCACATAGAGCCATGACTACATGGAACTCTATTCCACAGTACTACATAGAGCCATGACTACATGGAACTCTATTCCACAGTACTACATAGAGCCATGACTACATGGAACTCTATTCCACAGTATTACATAGAGCCATGACTACATTGAACTCTATTCCACAGTACTACATAGAGCCATGACTACATGGAACTCTATTCCACAGTACTACATAGAGCCATGACTACATGGAACTCTATTCCACAGTACTACATAGAGCCATGACTACATGGAACTCTATTCCACAGTACTACATAGAGCCATGACTACATGGAACTCTATTCCACAGTATTATATAGAGCCATGACTACATGGAACTCTATTCCACAGTATTACATAGAGCCATGACTACATGGAACTCTATTCCACAGTACTACATAGAGCCATGACTACATGGAACTCTATTCCACAGTACTACATAGAGCCATGACTACATGGAACTCTATTCCACAGTACTACACAGAGCCATGACTACATGGAACTCTATTCCACAGTACTACATAGAGCCATGACTACATGGAACTCTATTCCACAGTACTACACAGAAAGCCATGACTACATGGAACTCTATTCCACAGTACTACATAGAGCCATGACTACATGGAACTCTATTCCACAGTACTCACACAGAGCCATGACTACATGGAACTCTATTCCACAGTACTACATAGAGCCAAGACTACATGGAACTCTATTCCACAGTACTACATAGAGCCATGACTAGCATGGAACTTCATTCCCACAGTACTACATAGAGCCATGACTTACATGGAACTCTATTCCACAGTACTACATAGAGCCATGACTACATGGAACTCTATTCCACAGTACTACATAGAGCCATGACTACATGGAACTCTATTCCACAGTACTACATAGAGCCATGACTACATGGAACTCTATTCCACAGTATTACATAGAGCCATGACTACATGGAACTCTATTCCACAGTACTACATAGAGCCATGACTACATGGAACTCTATTCCACAGTACCACATAGAGCCATGACTACATGGAACTCTATTCCACATCAGGTAACTGATGCAGCAGGAGAATCAGATTTAAAACGCAGATGAAAATACACCTTATGGAACAGCGGGGGACTGAAGCAACACAAACATAGGCACATGGATACACACATGATAAACAAACAAACGTACACATGGATTTTGAGTTGTAGATATGTGGTAGTGATGGGCCTGAGGGAACACAGTGTGTTGTGAAATCTGTAATGAATCTAATGTTTTTAAAA
>NW_027032598.1:0-4942 GCF_034236695.1 Oncorhynchus nerka
AAAGGCCCAATTGTTCCATTTGTACACACCCCTTTCCCACCGTGTTCTACATTGTGGAGCTCCGCCCCATAGGGGAGCTCTGCTCCTAGTGGTTTACCCCGCTGCCTAGGCAGCGAATAGCCTGAGCAAAAAAAATGATGCACACACCTACAGCCAATAGGAGTACAGGTGTCCCTAAATAAGGGGACTCTTCCCCTCAATCAGCCTCCCATTATCTTCAGCAACAGGACTGGACTGAAGAAGCCTAGAAGAGAAGAGAAGAATCTCAGGACGAACCCGTCTCCTTCAATGAGCACTTTTCCACCCCCAAAAGCTCTTTTAAGAGCTCAGTGGCGCTGCTCCACTATGGCGGTTTTGGACCAGCACGAACTTTGTTTTGTGTGCTTAGGTTCAAAGCACGCTAGGGGCGGCCTCACAGATCCTCCGGAATGCGCTAGCTGTTCACTCCTTTTTTTAAAGGAGAGGAAACAGCGATGGGCATTTTTCAATGAGGATTTCCCTCTCGACGCGATTTCTATGATAGCCTCAGACTCTGAGGCGTCATATGATGACAGCGCTTTTAGAGAGGATGAGGATGTTGGAAAGTGTCTGGATTATTCTCCGATAAAATCCAGTCTACCGACCGAGGCTGAAGAGAACCCCCTCCCCAGGGAGAGTGAGGTGATTTTCTCATCCTTAGGCGAGGACGAGACGGGCTCTGAATTTTCAGCAGCCTCCTCCTACGCAGTAGCCTCTGCGCTCTGATTTTACAGGGCTCATTGAGCGGGCTGCGAGCAGGCTGGAAATTACACTGCCCCCCATTCCCTCCGTTTCGGAAGTGGATTTAATGGTGGGCGGCCCCTATTCCAGACCAAGACGGGCAGCGGTACTTTTGGCACCGACCATGCCCTCGCTCGCCAAATATGTGGAGGGTGCATGGGAAACGCCTTTGACGGCCAGAGCGCCGGTGAAGGCGTATACTTTCGCATACTTTCACTAACGTTGCCAGACAACGGCCTCAAGAGATCCCTAAGCTCGAGGCCGCCCTAGCTGCGTACCTCGTGCCAGGTTCGAGCTCTTGGCCGTCTGCCAAGAGACCCACATTACCAACGACTAAGGACCGTCTCACAGCACAGCTGGCTGAGAAGTCCTTTGTTCTTAGTACACAGGCTGTAGCAGCAGCGAATAATATTGCCCTCTTGGCAGCCTCTCTATCCCGTCTGACCACGGGTAGAGAGGGGCTGTCGGGAGAGGAGATGGAGGAAGCGTCGAAGATTTCCGGCGCCATTCTCCATCTCACTCAGGCATCGGCTGTATGTGCGGGGAGATCTATGGCCACGGTGGTAATGGAACGACACCTCTGGCTGTCTTTGACGGCTATGAAGGAGACCGACAAAGCCGCCCTATTGAACGCCCCCATCTCTGACAGCGGTCTCTTTGGAGCCGCCGTCACTGATGCGACGGCGCATTTTGGGAAGCTTGAGGAGGAGAGAAAGCAGCTGGCGAGACACCTGCCTTTAGCAGGAGGGTCTAGAACAGCTACGAAAGATCCCCATCGCTCCACCGTCTCCAGTAGACCAGGGTCTACGGTCAGACGGAGAGCCCGTCGAGCAGCCGCACCTGGAGTACCTAGAGCGGGCCCTGCCCCTCCGGCAGCACCAGAGAAGGCGGCGGTGAAACCGACGAGAGAGACCCCGTTTATTTCGTCGCCCTGGCAGCCGAGAGGCAGTCAGAAGAGGCGACGGCCATGACGGGACGAGGGGGAAAGGACGGGAGAGAGCGCTGCACTTCTTGTGATGGCGCCCACTGTTCATCCCCCACCCCTGCAAAGGGATGGAGGAGTTGTTGTGTCTGTGTTTAATAAAGAATGTGTTCCATCTGACTTTGTCACAAGATAACCTCTTTTCCAAAACAAAACTGAGACCGCTCAGATTCCTCCTCGCTCTCTCTCTCTCTTCCTCTCACCACTCTGTGTGCAGCTCAGCCCATTGCGGAGCTGAGCACACACAGAGGGCCGTTGTGAGTGGGAATGACAAAGGGAAGGCAAGACGGACGCTCGTAATGAGCCGTCATGCTTTACCTCATAAAAACCCAACACTACACACTCTGAGGAGTAAAGTAGATAGGAGTTTTAATAGCAGCCTGCGTACACAGCCCCATAGTAGGCCGATGAAGCAGTCGCTATTGGGAGACTGCGCACTAATTCAGGCCGGTGCCTCAATTAGTGTACCACAGCTTCGCGCTCTCCCGCTCTCAGAGCACTATTGGGAGTGGCAGCGAAGCTGCACCCTCTCCTCCTGGCTAAGTCGGACGCTGGAGAAGGGTTATGCCATTCAATTCCATCAAACTCCACCCCCGTTCTCGGGTGTGGTGGAGACGGTGATGAAGACGCCAGAGAAAGTAGCCGCTCTTGGGAAAGAGATTACGGAACTTTTGGCGAAGGAGGTGGTCACAGTAGTTCCCCAGGAGCAAAGGAACAGCGGGCTATATTCGCCCTATTTCCTAGTGCCAAAAAAGACGGGGGGGAGGCCAATATTGGATTTACGCACTCTCAACGAGAGCGTAGCCAAACGGCCTTTCCGAATGCTCACGACAAAACGTCTACTGGAATGTATTCACAACAGAGACTTTTGTGTAAGCATAGATCTAAAGGACGCATACTTTCATGTGCCGGTACTTCCGCGTCACAGGAAGTTTCTGCGTTTCGCCTTTCAAGGGGTGGCGTACGAGTATGCGAGAATGCCATTCGGGTACGCCCTGGCACCTCGCACGTTTTCCAAATGTGTGGAGTCGGCATTGGAGCCGTTGCGCCGTCAGGGGTACACAGAGATGATTCAAATGTCGATTGCACCATCGTGGCCAATTCCACATCGACAGGACGCGATGTCTCAGGCGGCAGGCATGATAGAGCATTTGCCCCTAATCGGCCAGCCACTGAAGGTCTGGCTCCTGAGAGGGACAGGTTAGAGCGCCGTGGGTTATCTGATTCGGTAATCAGAACCATACAGGGCTCACGTGCCAGTTCCACATACAGGACTTATGCCAGTAGATGGAACATGTTTTCACAATGGTGCGCCACAGAGAATGTGGATCCCGTGTGCTGTCAGGTTGAGAGTATGCTCTCTTTCCTACAGTTCATGTTTGACAAGCAGCGCTCAGCCGCCACCATTAAAGTGTTCGCGGCAGCGATTTCAGCTTGTCATGAGGGGTAGCGGCGTCTACGGCACTTTTCAGAGGTACTGGGGTAGAGGATATTTGTGCAGTGGCGTCGTGGTCGTCACCGTCTCCTTTTATCCGATTCTACCTGTTGGACGTGTCGTCTAACTCTCTAGCTCGTTCTGTACTCAGCGTAGTTGAGGGCAGAACTTGAGTTAAGAAAGGGTGCAGGACTAATGAGACGTGTTCCCATTAGGTCCGCTCCTTTTTGACAGAAGAGAGAGAGACACACACATGTAACATGACCTTTGTTTGACAGAGAAACTGTTTTCAGTCACCCTCTAGTGAAACGGTTTCTATTGGGGACGCGGCGGCTTAGGCCAATGGCTAGAGCCACGCTACCACAGTGGGATTTAACTTTGGTACTCGAGGCGCTCTGTGAGACGCCGTTCGACCCATTGAATCAAATTCCCCTCAAGATGTTGTCTCTGAAGACGGCACTGTTGCTTGCCTTGACTACAGCCAAGCGTGTCAGTGATTTGTGTGCTCTTTCGACGAGACCCGACTGCCTTGCCATAAACGGCGACTTGAGCAGAGCGGTGTTACGTCCTAACCCGGCATTTACGCCGAAGGTTATTAAGAGCTCATACAGGTCGCAGACTGTTGAGCTATGGGCTTTCTCCCCCCCTCCTCATGAGGAGCGGAGAGAGGAGAGACTTCATCGCCTGTGCCCGGTGCGCGCCTTGGCGTGCTACGTGCAGCGCACGGCGATGATTAGGTCATCACCTCAGTTGTTTGTGTGTCACGGTGCTAACGCACTGGGTAGACCACTTTCAAAACAGCGGCTGTCTCATTGGCTTTGCGAAGGCATTGAGACGGCTTATGAGGCGGCAGGGCGACCAATGCCTCATGGCGTAAGAGCCCACTCCACTCGTGGAGTAGCGGCGTCTACGGCACTTTTCAGAGGAACTGGGGTAGAGGATATTTGTGCAGTGGCGTCGTGGTCGTCACCGTCTCCTTTTATCCGATTCTACCTGTTGGACGTGTCGTCTAACTCTCTAGCTCGTTCTGTACTCAGCGTAGTTGAGGGCAGAACTTGAGTTAAGAAAAGGGTGCAGGACTAATGAGACGTGTTCCCATTAGGTCCGCTCCTTTTTGACAGAAGAGAGAGAGACACACACATGTAACATGACCTTTGTTTGACACTGTCAATACAACAGGGAATGTCTAGACTGCCACCAGTGTGTCATTGTGCTGTAACCTAGTGTTACCTGACTATTAGACCGGTCAATAAAGTTGAGAGAATATTGAGGCATCATCTATCTGCTGAGGCAGAATAGTTGACCTAAATTCTATCGTCTGCCCACGAATCATTGGCTCTGCCTATGCATTGAGTGTGGCGGGTTACACTGAGAAAGCAGTGAGCATGTCTTCTAAACTGGTTCAGCCTGTACTCAGTTTTGCTGAGGTACAAGTAGACAATGGACCTGATCGGACAGCTCAGAGCCTCTGCTCTTTTCTGTCCATAAGCAACAATTGGATTAGTGGAAGCGGTGAAGACTAGAATTAAGGCGGGAAAACACTGGATTAATGGGCAGGGTTTCCATCAGGTCCGTATTTTCTCCTTTATTAGAAGGACTGCAGGACATGACTCCTGGCTGAGTGGCACAGTTGAGTCATGTGTTATATCTTGCCCACCAGTCTATGACTGTGTTGGGCAGAGCGATTAGGGGTATAGTTCTGTAATGGGTATTACAGTACTATTAGACCAATCGGTATATCAATAGAGTTGAGTTAATCTATCTGT
>NW_027032599.1:0-4943 GCF_034236695.1 Oncorhynchus nerka
GGAGAGGGAGGTGTAGAGAGAGATGGGGGGAGAGAGAGGTGTGGAGAGAGATATGGGGGAGAGGGAGGTGTAGAGAGAGAGAGATGGGGGAGAGAGGGAGAATTTTGTAATTTTTTTCATCTTTATTTTAATGGAAAGTTAGAAATAAGCCCTAATCCTTGTCCACTATACCCCTGAGAGAGAGAGAGAGAGAGAGAGAGAGAGAGAGAGAGAGAGAGAGAGAGAGGAGGTGGAGGAGGAGGGAGAGATAGAGTGAGGTAAAAAGTGTGACTTCATTCTTCTCTGAGAAATGTGTGTTTAAGGTGAAAGAATCCATAGCCTGAAGTGAAGTTATATTTACAAGGGAGCAAGGGGGGTGATGTACCTCTCACTCTTTCTCTCCCTCTCTCCCTCTCTCCCTCTCTCCCTCTCTCCCTCACTCCCTCTCTCACAGAAGAATATTATTTTATACAACTTTTTTTTTTGTTAAAACTTTAACAGACCTAGAATGTTAGAAACAAGCCCCCACCTACCATCCCTACACTCTAACCACTAGGCTACCTACCATCCCTACACTCTAACCACTAGGCTACCTACCATCCCTACACTCTAAACACTAGGCTACCTACCATCCCTACACTCTAACCACTAGGCTACCTACCATCCCTACACTCTAAACACTAGGCTACCTACCATCCCTACACTCTAACCACTAGGCTACCTACCATCCCTACACTCTAACCACTAGGCTACCTACCATCCCTACGCTCTAACCACTAGGCTACCTGTCTCTAACCACTAGGCTACCTACCATCCCTACGCTCTAACCACAAGGCTACCTACCATCCCTACGCTCTAACCACTAGGCTACCTGCCATCCCTACGATCTAACCACTAGGCTACCTGCCACCCCTACGCTCTAACCACTAGACTACCTACCATCCCTACGCTCTAACCACTAGGCTACCTACCATCCCTACACTCTAACCACTAGGCTATCTACCATCCCTATACTCTAACCACTAGGCTACCTACCATCCCTACACTCTAACCACTAGGCTACCTACCATCCCTACACTCTAACCACTAGAATACCTACCATCCCTACGTTCTAACCACTAGGCTACCTACCATCCCTACACTCTAACCACTAGGCTATCTACCATCCCTATACCCTAACCACTAGGCTACCTACCATCCCTACACTCTAACCACTAGGCTACCTACCATCCCTACACTCTAACCACTAGAATACCTACCATCCCTACGTTCTAAACACTAGGCTACCTACCATCCCTACACTCTAACCACTAGGCTACCTACCATCCCTACACTCTAACCACTAGGCTACCTACCATCCCTACACTCTAACCACTAGGCTACCTACCATCCCTACGCTCTAACCACTAGGCTACCTACCATCCCTACACTCTAACCACTAGGCTACCTACCATCCCTACACTCTAACCACTAGGCTACCTGCCATCCCTACACTCTAACCACTAGGCTACCTACCATCCCTACACTCTAACCACTAGGCTACCTACCATCCCTACGCTCTAACCACTAGGCTACCTACCATCCCTACACTCTAACCACTAGGCTACCTACCATCCCTACGCTCTAACCACTAGGCTACCTACCATCCCTACACTCTAACCACTAGGCTACCTACCATCCCTATGTTCTAACCACTAGGCTACCTACCATCCCTACACTCTAACCACTAGGCTACCTACCATCCCTACACTCTAACCAAATCAAATCAAATCAAATTGTATTTGTCACATACACATGGTTAGCAGATGTTAATGCGAGTGTAGCGAAATGCTTGTGCTTCTAGTTCCGACAATGCAGTGATAACCAACAAGTAATCTAACTAACAATTCCAAAACTACTGTCTTATACACAGTGTAAGGGGATAAGGAATATGTACATAAGGATATATGAATGAGTGATGGTACAGAGCAGCATACAGTAGATGGTATCGAGTACAGTATATACATATGAGATGAGTATGTAGACAAAGTAAACAAAGTGGCATAGTTAAAGTGGCTAGTGACATAAGAATGCAGTCGATGATCTAGAGTACAGTATATACATATGCATATGAGATGAATAATGTAGGGTAAGTAACATTATATAAGGTAGCATTGTTTAAAGTGGCTAGTGATATATTTACATCATTTCCCATCAATTCCCATTATTAAATTGGCTGGAGTTGGGTCAATGACAGTGTAGTTGGCAGCAGCCACTCAATGTTAGTGGTGGCTGTTTAACAGTCTGATGGCCTTGAGATAGAAGCTGTTTTTCAGTCTCTCGGTCCCAGCTTTGATGCACCTGTACTGACCTCGCCTTCTGGATGATAGCGGGGTGAACAGGCAGTGGTTCGGGTGGTTGATGTCCTTGATGATCTTTATGGCCTTCCTGTAACATCGGGTGGTGTAGGTGTCCTGGAGGGCAGGTAGTTTGCCCCCGGTGATGCGTTGTGCAGACCTCACTACCCTCTGGAGAGCCTTACGGTTGAGGGCGGAGCAGTTGCCGTACCAGGCGGTGATACAGCCCGCCAGGATGCTCTCGATTGTGCATCTGTAGAAGTTTGTGAGTGCTTTTGGTGACAAGCCGAATTTCTTCAGCCTCCTGAGGTTGAAGAGGCGCTGCTGCGCCTTCTTCACGACGCTGTCAGTGTGAGTGGACCAATTCAGTTTGTCTGTGATGTGTATGCCGAGGAACTTAAAACTTGCTACCCTCTCCACTACTGATCCATCGATGTGGATAGGGGGTGTTCCCTCTGCTGTTTCCTGAAGTCCACAATCATCTCCTTAGTTTTGTTGACGTTGAGTGTGAGGTTATTTTCCTGACACCACACTCCGAGGGCCCTCACCTCCTCCCTGTAGGCCGTCTCGTCGTTGTTGGTAATCAAGCCTACCACTGTTGTGTCGTCCGCAAACTTGATGATTGAGTTGAGGCGTGCATGGCCACGCAGTCGTGGGTGAACAGGGGAGTACAGGAGAGGGCTCAGAACGCACCCTTGTGGGGCCCCGTGTTGAGGATCAGCGGGGAGGAGATGTTGTTGCCTACCCTCACCACCTGGGGCGGCCCGTCAGGAAGTCCAGAACCCAGTTGCACAGGGGCGGGCCGAGACCCAGGGTCTCGTTTTTGATGACGAGCTTGAGGGTACTATGGTGTTGAATGCCGAGCTGTAGTCGATGAACAGCATTCTCACATAGGTATTCCTCTTGTCCAGGTGGGTTAGGGCAGTGTGCAGTGTGGTTGAGATTGCATCGTCTGTGGACCTATTTGGGCGGTAAGCAAATTGGAGTGGGTCTAGGGTGTCAGGTAGGGTGGAGGTGATATGGTCCTTGACTAGTCTCTCAAAGCACTTCAGATGACGGGAAGTGAGTGCTACGGGCGGTAGTCGTTTAGCTCAGTTACCTTAGCTTTCTTGGGAACAGGGAACAATGGTGGCCCTCTTTGAAGCATGTGGGAACAGCAGACTGGTATAGGGATTGATTGAATATGTCCGTAAAACACACCGCCAGCTGGTTCGCATGCCTGGAGGGCGCGGCTGGGGATGCCGTCTGGGCCTGCAGCCTTGCGAGGGTTAACACGCTTAAATGTCTTACCCACCTCGCTGCAGTGAAGGAGAGACCGCATGTTTCGTTGCAGGCCGTGTCAGTGGCAATGTATTGTCCTCAAAGCGGGCAAAAAGTAATTTAGTCTGCCTGGGAGCAAGACATCCTGGTCCGTGACTGGGCTGGGTTTCTTCTTGTAGTCCGGTGATTGACTGTAGACCCTGCCACATGCCTCTTGTGTCTGAGCCATTGAATTGAGATTCCACTTTGTCTCTGTACTGACGCTTAGCTTGTTTAATAGCCTTGCGGAGGGAATAGCTGCATTGTTTATATTCGGACATATTACCAGACACCTTGCCCTGATTAAAAGCAGTGGTTCGCGCTCAGTTTCACGCGAATGCTGCCATCAATCCACGGTTTCTGGCTTCGGGAATGTTTTTATCAAGTGTTATGGGAACGACATCTTCGACGCACGTTCTAATGAACTCGCACACCGAATCAGCGTATTCGCCAATATTTCCATCTGACGCAATACGAAACATGTCCCAGTCCACGTGATGGAAGCAGTCTTGGAGTGTGGAGTCAGCTTGGTCTGACCAGCGTTGGACAGACCTCAGCGTGGGAGCCTCTTGTTTTAGTTTCTGCCTGTAGGCAGGGATCAGCAAAATGGAGTCGTGGTCAGCTTTTCCGAAAGGGGGCGGGGCAGGGCCTTATATGCGTCGCGGAAGTTAGAGTAACAATGATCCAAGGTTTTACCACCCCTGGTTGCGCAGTCGATATGCTGGTAAAATTTAGGGAGTCTTGTTTTCAGATTAGCTTTGTTAAAATCCCCAGCTACAATGAATGCAGCCTCCGGATAAATGGTTTCCAGTTTGCAAAGAGTTAAATAAAGTTTGTTCAGAGCCATGATGTGTCTGCTTGGGGGGGGGATATATACGGCTGTGATTATAATCGAGGAGAATTCTCTTGGAAGATAATGCGGTCTACATTTGATTGTGAGGAATTCTAAATCAGGTGAACAGAAGGATTTGAGTTCCTGTATGTTTCCTTCATCACACCATGTCTCGTTAGTCATGAGGCATACGCCCCCGCCACTCTTCTTACCAGAAAGATGTTTGTTTCTGTCGGCGCGAGACGTGGAGAAACCCGTTGGCTGCACCGCGTCGGATAGCGTCTTCCCAGTAAGCCATGTTTCTGTGAAGCAGAGAACGTTGCAGTCTCTGATGTCCCTCTGGAATGCTACTCTTGCTCGGATTTCGTCAACCTTGTTGTCAAGAGACTGGACATTGGCAAGAAGAATGCTGGGGAGTGGTGCGCGATGTGCCCTTTTTCGGAGTCTGACCAGAACACCGCCACCACTAGGCTACCTACCATCCCAACACTCTAACC